>NW_027397082.1:30501792-30557874 GCF_003265705.2 Callorhinus ursinus
GATGATGAACCGCCCTTGTAGGTTACACCCTACTTGATCATGATATGTTTTTTAATATATTATTTCATTCACTTAGCTAAGTAATAGCTAATAAGTAATAAGTAAAATTGGAGTACTGTTTTCTTTACATTTATTTTTCTTATCTGAATTTTGAATTAAAAATTACATTAGACTTATAAAACAGGCCAGAAAACTATCTTTTTCTATTGATGGAATCACTTATAAAAATTAGGAATTAACTATTCCTTGAAAGTTGTATAAAACTCACCTCTAACCCATCTGGACTTGAGGTTTTAAAGATAGGAAGTCTTTAAATACCACTTTAATTTCCTTAATAATTATTGGTTTCTATAACTTTCCTCATTTCCTCATGAACTAATTTTGGCCCTTATTTTTCTAAAACTTCATTCATTGCATTGGGGTTTTTTTTTTAAGATTTTATTTATTTATTTGAGAGAGAGAATGAGAGACAGAGAGCATGAGAGGGAGGAGGGTCAGAGGGAGAAGCAGACTCCCCGCTGAGCCCGGAGCCCGATGTGGGACTCGATCCCGGGACTCCAGGATCATGACCTGAGCCGAAGGCAGTCGCTTAACCAACTGAGCCACCCAGGCGCCCTGCATTTGTTTTTTTTTAAAGTTTTTAGCACAATTAAACATAACGTATAATGAGTGTTTCAAGGAACCAGAGGGTTCAAGCCTTTTCAGGCTATGTTAAGTTCACTTACCAACCTGCGCTTATTTGCATAGGCCAGACTTCTTCCCAGATGGAAACAACATCGTTTTCTTAGATAATGTTCATACATATCTCTAGAATTGTCTACAACTAATAATGTCTCCAACAGATTGTGCACCCTATGTCCTCCTTTGAAAGTCTATGTTGTTTTAATAGGATTTCAAGAAACTATGGCATGCCTGGGTTCCTTCTACAAGAAACATAGATGGATCTTTCACACCCTTCTTCCTTGCCTTTGGTATTTCATGTCACCAAAGACTACTACTGTGTCTTCCATCTTCTTAAGATGTATCCCTTCCCATTCAGTGCCTAGTGCATTGCCCAAATAACCACGTGGATGTACTGATTACAATTGGAAGTGTTATCTCTGCTACATTACAATAAATCCAGGATTAACCAGAGAACAGTTGCCTAGAACTCCCAGTTGATGGTAATAGCTCTCCAGTATACCTTCACTTTTAGAAGTAATCAGCTGAATAATCATAGCTATCATTCCCTGAATGCCTACTATCAGCCTGACATAAATTGGTACTCTGGATATGCTAGAAGCTTTATTAAAGCCAAAGAAGGAAAAAATCTTAGTAACTTTGTTTCACTGATTAGGAAAATATGGCTCACATGTGACTTGCCTGAGGTCATCTGGTGAGTAACAGTGGGGACTCAAATTCAGATCCACCTGGTTTTATTTATTTATTTTAAAGATTTTATTTATTTGACAGAGAGACACAGCGAGAGAGGGAACACAAGCAGGGGGAGTGGGAGAGGGAGAAGCCGGCTTCCCACGGAGCAGGGAGCCCGATGCGGGGCTCGATCCCAGGACCCTGGATCATGATCCGAGCCGAAGACAGACGCTTAACGACTGAGCCACCCAGGCGCCCCAGATCCATCTGGTTTTAAACTGCTCACTGAAAGCTGGAATTCTTTTCAATAAAGAAGCTTCCAAGGAATGACCCAAACCAAAAGGTTTCTGCCAAATCAGGTATACCTACAAAATTTTAATCTCTTGTTAGTATTTTAATTCCTGGATAGCTATTAAGTTTCATGCCTGTCTGAACTCCTGCCTAATGGAAGTAGCTGTCTGCAGTCTTGTACTGAGGAAAACTGTGAAGGTTATTTTGGGCTAAGACAGAAAGATTGCAGAGAGTGGATTCTAACACCATTTGTATTAGTCAAGATTCTCCAGAGAAACAGAGCCAATGGGAGGGATAGATTAAGAGAGAGAAGAAGAAGGAGAGGGAGAGAGAAGGGGCTGGCTGGCAGACTGGAAATTCCAGCAGGAGTCGACGTTGAGGTCTTGAGTTCCAGGGCAATTTAGAGGTAGAATTTCTCCCTCCCCAGTGGAGCTCAGTCTTTTATGCCCTTCAACTGATTGAATGAGGCCCACCCATATTATGCAAGGTAATCTTTTTACCCAAGGTCTATGATTTAAATCTAAAAAATACCATCACAACAACATCTAAACAGGTGTTTGACCAATCAACTCGACACCATGGCCTATCCATGTTGACACATAAAATTAACCATCACACATAGACCTGGAAGACAATATTCTGTACAACCGTGGATCTCAAGCTTTAGCATGTATGGGAATCCTTTGGAAGACTTGTGAAAACACAAGCCTGAGCTTCTGATTCAGTAGAGTGGGGCTGTCATTATAGCAAGTCCCCTTGATGCTGATGATGCTGGCCCAGGGACCACACTGAGAACCCCTGTTACATCGTGTTGCTGCTTTGCTCTAACTGACGACATTGAAGCATCATAAAACACCGTTACAGAAATGTATGTTTCCAATCTGCATTCTCTGTATAATAACAATTATTTGAAGTTTTCCCAACATTTAAGTTTTCCACAAGGACTTTCTTAACCCCCAGAAAAATGTCTACCCAGCCCTGAGCCCCCCATACGATTATATAAAAAAAGTTATGTGACTACTCACATACCTCTAATCAGTTAATAACTTAATTAACTTAAATGTATTTAATTTATTCCAAAGCAGTAGAGACACATGCCTGCTGGTCAGCCTGGACATGGTCGAAATGCAGGGGTGGGGCACCAAGAGTCAGGACATCTGGGTGGGCAAGGTCATGGGGCTCACAGTTTGGAAAACTGATCAAAGCCAGAGCTCCTGGTCCCACCAGGTCTCTCCAGACCTAATTACTCTTCCACCCAGGTCTTACACATCTTGATTCAGTTCAATACAGACACTCAAACAGCTACTGCTGTCAGGGGAGAAATGGGCTGTTCTGTAAGGTAGGAGGTTGCCCGTAAATGAGGGAGTCCAAGCAGGAGGATGCTTGGTGGGAATTTCATAGAGAGAATTTGGAGAACAGACTGGACACATCCTCCCCTCTCACACTGTAAAATTCTATGAATCCCTGAATCCCAGCCCAAATTCCTGGGAAGGAGCTTAAAAGAAAGAAACACACCTTAAATATAAGAAGGTGCCATTGTTACTAGAATGATTACAGATACCCATTATAAAAACATTAATCGGGCTCATGCATCTGATGTGCAGAAACCCAAAATCATGATGTTAAAGCTGTTTCGGGGTTTCAGAAAATAAATAAATAAATAAAGTGAGGTCTCTACACCTGTAGGAAAACTGTTTCAACTTGGATTAATCTGGAACTGAATGTCACCTTTAATCCTGCCAAGGCTTGGCAGGGCCCCAGGCAGGGAATGGTTTGCATTCCATCTAGAAAAGCGGCTTGGGTGCTGAGGAACCGGTCGTCTCCATGGGGCCCCATCAGGGTGGCCAGGCCATGGTGCTGCTCAGGGTGGGTTCGAGCAGCGCAAGTGAGGTGAGGGTCGGCCAGCAGCACCCCAAAGGCGGTTCCCCACCCCCAGTCTCAGCCTGGCCCTGTTCATCCTTCTGCCAGTGTCACTGCTGGAAAGGCCACCAGCTGGTGCAGCAAAACAAAATGACGTTTATTCCCATGGGAAGCTGTGAGTTAGGCGAGTCATATCACCCACCTGCACCTTTGCTTCCTCACTGGGAGCGCAGGGTTATGAAGATGCAGCCTCTCACACTGTTCAAGACCTACAGGAAGTGCGGTCCAAAGCAAGCTTTAGACCCAGCTTGAATGGGTTTTATAGCATATGTCACAAAGTTGAGAAGACTGGTAACTTTTCCTCTCCGTGGCTTTCAGCGGAAGCATAAATAGAGGCAGAGTCCTAAATCTTTCGTGGCGTTCAGCCAGGGGACCAAGAGGGTAGCTGTAAGACGGGGGAAGTGGTCGTGAAAGGGGGGCTGGCTGGAGCTTGGAGGCCAGAAGAGGGACTGTGGCCCACAACAGGGGTGAGGAGGCAGGCGCTGGTGACAAGGACCTCAATGAAGCGGTATTCCTAAAGCCAGCTGTGAGACCTTCTCCTGCATGGTGTGTTCCCCGCAAGTCTCCAAAGGACAAATTCAAGCCTTACGCTACTCTGCAATGCTTTTGGAATTAAAGCTGCATTTCTTTTGATTCATTGCTGTGCTAAGACTGGACCTTAAGGCCAGCAAGCAGACCCAGATAGTCTTTGGTTGTGTGCATTCAAATGAAGAGTCAGTGCCAGAGTCATTTGGGGTGAAGGCGATGGTTCGTGGATACCCACACGTAAGCGCCATGACCATAACAATGCTGCTGTTCCTGTATATTCTATCGTGTCCAAAACATTTTCACATATTCAGTACATTTTCATTCCATGTATTGGGCAAAGTGGAGACTTTGTTCCCACCTCAGCGTTGAATGTTGAACACATAGGTCACTTTCCCTAAGCAGAGTGAGTCTAAGAATCTCATGTCCGATTGGAGCAGCTACGGGAAGCTGTGAGGTGTCAGGTACACGGGAAAAGGCTGGATCCTCCTGCCTGCAGGAGAGAAGGACAAACTCTGACATCAGAGCCTGCCCTGTGGTCATGTTTGGATGGTGGCAGCCTCCCACAGAGACATCAATGCACCTTTATCTTCATACATAGATATACACACACACATATGTTTCAGTTAAGTGGACACAGCCCCATCTTGCTCAAGAGAATGGTTTTGTCTCCCGTGAGCTCTGCTCTTGCAGCAGGCAGGGAGGATCAGCAAATGTGAATTAATGAAGAGAATGGCACGGAGAAGAAGGGTGGGCTTCTCCTGTGTTCTTAGACTGTTAGATAACACCAAAAGCCATTGTCAGATAAGCCTTATCTTCACAATGATGTGAATGAATTGGGGGAGGGAGGGAGGCCAGCTTTGCAGAAAAACGGAACTTTTGTCCAGCTTTAAGATAAGGCCTGGCCCCACCCTAGTGCTCAGCCATGTCTGGGCCTCCATACTGGGCTCTGGCTACCTCTCCCTCCCCTCTCCCCAGGGAATGAAGCTCCTCTCATTACCTGAAGGCATGGTTTTCCCTTCCCCTACGCCTGTCCTTATGGTGCACCCACTTTGTCTAGAAATTGGCCTTTGGTTTCTTCATATGACTTGAGAAAGCACAACAGCAGGAGCCCGTGTTTATAAAGGCAGGATGGTGACAATAAGGGGAGAGACGGAAAGACTTGGGTGTGCAGGGGTTGCTGCAGGTGCAAGCCTTTAGAATGCAGTGGAATGCCATGGTCCTGAGGATGGGCCAGGAAGGGGAAGATGGAAGCAGTGGGTGACCAGCCGAGGCCCTGGCCTGGAAATGGAACCTCAAATGCCACCTATGGGAAAGGTGGCCTATCCTCCCTGGCAGGACGGTGCCTGAGAAACCCCCATGGTTTGTAGCCAGTCCTTGTCACTCCCTTAAAGTACGGGGATGGCGAAGCAAAAGCAAGAGAAGCGACTGGGCGGATCTTACTGCACACACATTCGACCAAACCGTGTACAAAACAGGAGCATAAAATACAAACAGGCACTGCTATGTCTGTAGAGATGCTGCTCCAGTGTGGGGCAATGGTCCTGGGGCAGAGCAACTGCCACCTCCGCACTGGCTGGGTGCTGTCTCCTTCCGCTGCCCACCATGTCCTGCACCCCACCATTGTGGCCCAGCATTCGAGGGCTCAGTCCCAGCTCCAGGCACTGCAGCTCACGGTCATCTACCAGGTGGAAAGGCTTCGGCTCCAAATTGCCACCCGTAGTAAGCCTATGCCTGTGAGGCTCCCTGCTCCTCTCTCCAGTCCCCAGAGCTCCGGCACTCCCGCATGGCGGAGGGGTCCCCAGGAGCAGAGTCCCTCTCCAGCAGTGGGAGTGATGATGCTCCGTGTCACAAGTTGTTTCCTTTTTACATTCAAAGGCATAGAGAAAGTTGGCATTTCCTAGGATCCTCCCAAAAGGAAGGAAAAGCTAGCGATTATCTTGCTAACCATAGCAATAGGCCAATCAGAGAATTCACGAAAACTGCACCGAGGCCTGAATGACCATTTGTGAGACAGCGGTATTCCATCTGACCACAGCAAACCAAATAACTGGATAATTTTCAAGTGTTTATTTGCAGGGCTGGGCCACGATCTAGAAAATACCTAAATGAAAACAAATCCGTCTGAACTTGGCATTTTCCATTGATCTAGTGGCTCGTTTGTTTTTGGTCCACGGACTCCTATTTAGGAGACAAGCAAGAGAATTCCAAGTAACAAGGTCTCTTGTCTTTCAGAGTGGTTATAGGATTTCCAGATGGCGTATTGGAAGGTATGACAAATGGAGGCAGGCCTGGAAATGAGATAAAACAAGGGGGCTTGAAGGCCAAAAATCAGACACCGCACAGCAAGGTTTGACTTAATAGCAGAGCCGAAAACAAAACAATCCCTCGTGACTGTGCCGGGTTGAGAAAACAGCCAGGTCACAGGACCCATTCCTGCAGGCCCTGGAGCAATCGACAGCTGGGAATGTGCTAGAAACCTGGGCGGGAGCAGCCTGGTGACATTGAAAGACCAGCTCAGGGGAGGTGGGGAAGCAGCCCCCCGCCCCTCGCCCACGCTGCCCCCCTAGCTGCAGAGATGGGATGGCCGAGGTGGGGGCCTGGGCAAGCCTGGGCTGGGTGGGAAAGTCGCCGTGATGCAGCAACATCTCTGTTCAGTGCAGACGTCCCCTTGTCCAACCAGCCCAAGTCCTCGACCTCCCCCAGCCTCCCTGAGTCTCAGGTCCTGAATCCATACGCAGAGAGGTTGCATGCATAGTATGGAGGAGGGCAGAGAGCTCTGTGCTCTGATCCCAGGGCCCCACTTTCTAGCTAAGACATGGACAGAGGCTCTCAATCTTTCCAAGTCTGACGTCCTCATCTGTGAGGGGGACAGTGACATCCACCTTACAGAGGACCCAGAACAACCTCACAATCAAGAGGCTTAACCACTTGCATCCTCTCCTGGCCAGTTGCCTCCAAATCTCCTAGCCTGTCTCAGGGCCCCTGCCAGTCTGGGGGCACTGAGGACCGGTCTGGGGCTCGTTCGTCTGACTCTTCTTGTGCCCCGCATGGCTGAGGTAAGCATCCTCAGAGAATTTCTTCCTGCCTACACCGAGGCCTCAAATCCCCCTCATAAAGCTCCAGAGGCCACTCTCTACAGCTCAAGAATGTTCCCCAGGAACCACCTCCCACCTTCTGCTTCAAAGCTCTGACGTCAGTCTGGGTTTCCTAGGTTCTAGCCACATGTCACATCTCACTTGGCCTCCTTCCTCCCCCTGCCCGCCTTCCCCTCTTTCCTCTTTGTGCATTTATTTTCCTTTTCTTCCTCCTTCATTTCTTCTCCCCTCCCGCTCCCCCACCCCCGTCCCTCCTCCCTCCTCCCCCCCCATCTCCCCTTGCCTTGCTTCTCCATCGATGACTGTCTGCATGGCCTTCCAAGCTTTGATTTCATTTGACTCTCAAAGACACTGCCCATTGTCTCATCCCCTTACTCCCAAACTCTTCACTCAGGGCCCTGGGAAGTCATGCCCTCAGCAGGTTCTGCTCGCTGACCCCCTAGACACTATCATACAGGTGGCAACTCTAGGGGACATTTGATTTACAAAAGTAAAGTGGGAGGAGGTGGGTTTATTCTCTCCAGTGAGACCCTCAATATCTGCTTGCTCCAAGCCAGGCTCGCCAGCCCTCCCTTCAATCCTGTGGGCAAATGTATTCCCTTCTGTTTAGGTTACTAGGATAGGTCCCTGTTGCCTCCAGCCAAAGAATTCTCCCTTCATGAGCAACAGAGGGCAAGGTACCCGGGACACCAGCTGCAGGGGAACCTTGTCTGAGTCTATTCTAGGTGTAGCAGTGAGAATGATTACTGCCCAACCCAAGGCAGGAGCAGTGTGTGCGCAGAGAAAGGATGGATTAAAGAGCTATTAAGAAGGCAAGGACTCTGGACTCGGATGTGGAGGATGAGCCCACCACCAGGCTCTTGGTCAGGGTGTTGGATGGAAGGTGGGGCTCTTGCAAAGGGAGCAGGTAAGAGAGGGGGAGGTGATATTTCGGGCACAGAGGGACTGATCTGCTTGTAGAGCACCCAAGCAAGAAACCCCAGGAGCGATGGATTGTATGGTTCTGAAAATCACCTCAAGAACAGATTATTTGCCAAGGATGTCGAGGAGATATTCCTGCCTGGGCTCCCAGAGCAGAGCAGGTACCTGGTGGGGGACTTTGGTGCTGAGGTTGGACAAGGAGCCAGAGCGAGATGGCAGAAACCCTGGAGGAGAAGTCTGAAGACCTGGCCTCAAGTCAGGATCTCCACCACCTTGTGACCTCAAGGGCAAGCCTCAAACGCTCAATGCTTCTGAGCATCAGTTTACCCATCTATAGAATGGAAAGAAAACAGCTCCCTCACCCTCCCAGCAGGGGGAATGATGAGTGTGGGAGGGTCTATGGGCTATGGGAATAGAGATGGTCCTATAGGCAAGTACGGTCATGATCAGGGCTGGGGCTACAGAAAGGAAGAGGAGGAAGCTGAGGGCCCTTCACACACAGTGCTGTCATACTGGTTCATGGAGTCCGGCCTACCTTGAGTAATGTAGCACCTCTTTCTCTTCTCAACTAAATGCCAAAGCTTATCAAATACTTGCTCTGGCCTCCAAGTCCTTATGGACCCACTGTTTTTCTCCCTAGGTTTTCAGATTTAAATGCAAGCCTAGGAAAGGCTGGTTAAAGACAGGTTTGCTCTGGTCTCTGGGCATGGGTACCGGAAGGACTCCAGACGAAAACAAAGTCTCATTTCTCAATGGGATGTTCCCTTCTGAGGTTGGCTGCCTAAGGCTGGAAGACTTCTTGGGATCTGGGGGACCATGCAGTTCCCAGACCCACATGTGGCCCAGGAGACTTGGTGGAAGGCACAGAACATGCAATGGAAAAGAAGGCACCTGTTCTTCAGGCACTGGAAAACGGAGCCATTGAGCAGACGGGGGTGAAGCTGCAGACGCTCTAGGTGAATGGAAGACATGATTGACGTTGTAACCCTAGAATAGCAGTGTTCCGTGTGTGGCATCCAGTTTTCAGAGCTACAGTAAAGCCCAGAACAAATGGACACACATAATTCAGGACCAGCCTGAGCCTCCCCCACAAGGACAAGAGGGAGCGGTCCTTGGGTGGTCAGGGACCAGTCTTAGAAAGAGCAGCCAATGCGTTCTAGAATACTGAGGCTGAAAAGGCCCCAAATCATGTCATCGCTTGGCCAGTGATAAGGGAGACTGTCCAAAGTGGAGGGAGGACAGCATTTACTACACTGGGCCACTGCCTAGGCAGAGCCTGTCCACATGGCAGAGGTCCACGGGCTTGACCTTTGGCCTTGGAGAACTCACCTCACCTTTCTCGGGCTCAGCTTCCTTCTCTCCTTAGGGCTGGGTACTCAGAAAACACTGACAGAGTGCTGACACACAGCAAAGGCTCAATAGACTGTAGCTTTCATTTTCCTTAGATATTACTACTCTTTCTTTGCCCTTCTCTCTAGCAGCAAAAGCCCAAGGAGATGGGGTTCTCCTCCCCGCTTTGCTGGTGACCAGCTAGACCTAACACTAGTACTTTACCTCTCCAGTTTAGCCTCTTGTCTACCAATAAGTGGTGGAAACAGACGATGTAGAGGGCCGCTTGCTGCAAAAATCTGCGGAACTCTGAGTCCAACACTGTGTGAGTCTCTGCAGTACATGCTTCTGTCTGTACCTGTGGAGTCTCAATGTTCCAGGAGTTTCCCTGGTGCTTTCATGGGCACACAACGGGAAGCACTGCCTTAGCAACTTGGGGTGATTACCTAGATATCCTGGTGATAAAGTCAGCTTCAGAGCCTAAACCGTGGCAGACTCCGGGCTCAACAACTCAGTAAGAGAGATGAAGTCCTAGACTTCTGGGAAAACATCATTTCTGGAAAAACTAAAACTAGCAAATAGTCTAAGTAACATTAATGGATATTTTTAATGAGAGACAAAAATCCTGAGTGTCCCTCCTTTCCTGTTATTAGTACTTAAAAACGCACAAAATATAAAAAAAATAAACCTCACAAAACATCCCTAAGTGTCACCCTATTGCCATTTAGTCTTGCTTGTTGATGACATTTCCATTCCTATGAGAATATTCTTACAAGGCATCTCCATGTCATCTTCCTCAACTCACGGTTGGCAGCTTATGTTGTCTGCTTCTCCTCCTTGGCTCTGTGACACATTCTGGAATTCAGCCCTTCTAAGAGCCGGTCCTGAAAAGCCTGATAAATAGCATCTGGCAAATCCATGGAGTTGTCTGGTTTTATCACAGGAATGGGTTTAACACACGCATGGGCGCGTCTCACAAAGCTCCACAAGGGCTCTCTCTTCACTCTTCCGTCCTAACACTGGCCGGTCCCATCCTTTCGAGGGTACCTTAGTATTATGTGCCCACAGAAAACATAGGAACAGTCAGAGGGGTAGCTAAGGGTCAACCTGGGGGTTTTTACCTCAAGTAGCATAACAGTGTTTCCACCCTGTGTCTCAAATTCTCCAACATCAGCTGGGGATCCAACAATTCAATTCAATTCTGACACTAACTACCCAGAGCTAGGGCAGACCCCACCAGCTAAGAGATCAGCCCCACCACACTGTCCTTACTTCTGATGCCAACTGTAAAGGGAGCCCCCAGGCAACCCGCACTTCTGCCCGGTTCCCACAATGCCCCTGCAGGCTTGGTAATTGGCTAGAAGGATTCACAAAACCCAGGGAAACGACTTTACTTACAGTTACAGTTTTATCATAAAGGATACAAAGGAACAGCCAAATGGAAGAGAGACGCATGAGGCAGGGTATGTAGACGGGGTGTAAAGAGCTTCCATGCCTTCTTCGGATGTGCTACCTTCCCTGCACCTGATGTATTTACAAACACAGAAGCTTTGTTAGCCTCATTGTTCCAGCGTTTTTAATCCAAGTATTTTTTTTTTCATCTGAGTATTTATTTATTTTTTTATTTATGATGGATTAAATCATGGCCATTGGTGATTAAAGTCAATCTCCAGCCCCTCTCTCCTCTCTGGAGGTCTGGGGGTGGGGCTGAAAATTCTAATCCTCTAATCCTCACCCACCCCCATCCTGTGGTTGGTTCCTCAGGCAACCAGCCCCCATCCTGAGGCTTTCTAGAGAGCTGCCAAGATTCACCTCCTTTAGCTAAACTCAGTTAAGTTCACAAGCAGGGACTCATTATGAATAATAAAAGACACTCCTATCACTCAGGAAATTCCAAGGATTTTAGGAGCTCTGTGCCAGGAATGAGGGACAAAGATCAAGTATCTAGTTTTTATTGTACCACACAGCCGTAGCTGGTGCTGTCTTGTATCATCTGGCCGACTGGGCAAGCATCAGCTTCCTGAGCTGTAAACATCCCAAGATATCCTCAAACCTACCTAACAAGTAGTCTGCGTGTATCCAGGAGGACTGTGTGAAAGGAGCCAAGCCAGTGCAGCAAACAAGTCAAAACTCTCCACGATGAGATACTATTTCACAAGCACCGGTGGTGCTCGAATCAGAACCAGCCAGAGCTCACCTTCCCATGAGAGTGTAGGTTGGCACACCCATGAAGGAGATGTGTTTGTTAGTTTCTATAAAGTTAAACACACATCTACGCTATGATTCAGCAATTCCACTCATAGGTATTTACCATGAGAAATAAAAACCTATGTCTACAAAGAGAACTGTCCTGAATGGTCATTGTCGCCTTTTTCATAATAATTGAAAAAAACCTAGAAACAGAAGGTGAATTGGATAAATGAACTGTCGTACAATAAAGAGGAATGAACTACTGATGGAAAAACCCAAACGAATGAATCTTAAAATTTTAAGGAGCTAGACACAAGAGGGCATATACTTTATGATCCCATGTATATTGATCTAGAATAATGAAAACTAATCTAGAGAAACCAAGGTAGGGACATGGTTGTTGGCAGTTGATGGGGAAGGGGTATGAGTGAGCTCTCTTGGAGACTGAAAGTGTTCTATATTTTGTTTTGAGCGGTAGTTACTAAGGTATATATGATTATCAAAATTCTCCAAACTGAAAGTTTAAAATCTTCTATTTTACTGTCTATGGTTTGTACCTCAGTTAAAAAAAAAAAAAAAAGTTTAAAGCCCTCTGAGTGAAGCTCATGGGCCTAAGAAAGTCTGTTTCTATGTGGGAAGAGGGATCCTGGGCTATACAGGAAAAATCTATCCAATCCTACATTCCCAACCCTGAATTCCAGAAGTGCATAAGTGGCTGGGGACTTGCTAAGGAAAGGTTCTGAAGTCTGCATGAACGCTGGCCTAACCTTGCCTTTCCCTGAATCCACCAGTTAGTGTCTATGAAATGTGTTCCCCGAGTCATGATCTTGGCCTGCCTCCCCCAGTCCGAGCTCCCAAACCAGAAACTCCTGGGACACAGTGAAGCGTGTCACCCATCTCTGTAACCCTCACTCCTGGTGGGGGATAGCGGACCATAGGGGCTCTATAAATACCGAATTGCACTGAATCACTAACTATCAGGGTTGGTTATGGATGATTCCGGAAACCCAATCTTAGACACCAAAGTACCCAGTTTGTCAACATGCATTGACTACAGTAACCGTAAGTATACAATTTTCTGGTGGGAGCCGGATAGCTTTCTCCTCATGCCACACACCAAAGAGACAGCAAATACAAACCACTCTCTCAGAAATTGTGTTCTATGGGGAGCAGACAAATGGGGCAGTGCTCCTCTCTCTCTCTGTCTTTCTCTCTCTGCAAGAAATTCCAGCATGTTGCCATGCTGATGGGAACAATTACATATGTATTTTGTGAAGTGATTTATTAGAGCAAAATGAGGTCCTTCTCCTTCATCCACCTTACTTCTGTTTTCTCCAACTGTCTTTTGCGCTGAAGAGCAAAGAGCTAGAAGGGGGATTTATAACTCCTGCTTTAGACCCATTGGCTCCAAGATAGACCCCCCCCAGATAAGTCCCTTGGGTAGGTCAGGTTGAAGTTACCAGCATCACCGTGGAAACATCTCCATTGCTGGGAAATATCGAAAACTGCTGGTGTCGAGTGAACTAGATTTCAAAAACAAGTCAGAATTACATAGAGTCAGAAGAGGAGTGATAAAGGGATGATTTTAGTTAACAAGTAAGTGGTCATACCATCCACTCGGGTGATGGGGATGTACAGAAGCAACCACTTATAAATCCAATATTGAAGTTAGAGCTCGGCAATTGGGAGTACCTATTAATGACCCTCCCGTGACATCCTCCTACATGGTGTACATACACTGTACTTTGATTATCCAAGTTGAATCCCTCAACTCCGTGAGGGAGACCATAACGGGGGGGCACAGGAACAGCCAGTGATGAGGCATGCGTCACAGCAGCAAGAACAGGGTCGGCGTGACTGCACTGTGGGTATTCACGGGTAATAGCTTCTGATCTTATCGATGGAGTCCTCCAATCCCAGCCCCAGAGGGAAGGAAGGAGAAACTGGGCTGGGCTTGTGGACCTGAGGAAGTATCCTGTGGACCTATTACATTTATTAAGGGAAAACAGACCTTGAGAGAAGAGAAGGCCCTTCTTGCAAAAGACAAATGGCTAAAGCCATTTTATTAGATTAAATAGAAATGAGGTTGATTTTGTGAAGGGCATGGCTACAAATCAATTCATGTAAGTTCCTTTACCAAATATTTATAGGATATCTACTGTAAACTCAACATTATGTTAGCCACTAGACTAAGGGGACTAAGGTGTGTTAAACATGATCGCTACCTCCCAGGAGCTCAGAGGACAAGGGGTAGGGGGACACAGACATATAAGCACCTCAGACTGCCCAGCTCTGTGCTTTGCACCTTACAAGCCCTCACAAACCCTAGTGGCCATGACGATGATGACAACGTTGATATTATAGTGTGGTAAGGGCACCCATAGAGGTCCAGAGGAGCTTTTCCGGCAGCATAGAAAATGAATGACCAAGTCTTTCAGGATGGTCAGGGAAGGGGTGCTCAAGCTGGTGAGCAGAGGAAGAGACAAGATACAGCGGAGCAGAAGAATGTCCAAGCCAACTGCAAAGGGCCTGTGAAGACTGCTGGGAGCTCAGAGTCCCTTATGGAGAACTGAAGGGGTGGTCCGAGAACCCAGCATCCCGGCCCAAGGATGAGGCCAGTTCACAGGCGAGCTTGCACCCCTGCTATGAGCAGTCTTCAGGGAAAACTACGTTGTTGTTGTTGTTTTTCCCTCCTTGAAAGGGGCTCCTTCCCATTTCCACGCCACATCTTTGAAATGACTATCAGAGATGAAGGATGACTGACCACAAGGAAAAATTCTGCTACAGTGATCTGTCCAATGTCGACCACAAATCTCACCAATCCCTTGGACTTCACATAATGAAAAACCACAGAATGATGGCAAATGGCATTCTATCAGATTCCAGGCGCTTTCCAACACCATCTGCACTTTGTCTTCCATAAATGAGAAGGATGCGTGGATTAAAGTTTGAATATTGAGTGTGTGATGCTTTGTATCTCAATTCCACAGATAACTTTCTCCATCCTGACGTTTCAGCATGATCTGACCTTCAGGTTCTCAGACTCTGGAATATGCCTCTAGCACTTACTTCTGCCTGGTTCCAAATCAGAGTACAGCTTTCCCAAGTGTGCACAGGCCCAAAGGAAGACAGGACCAACCAGGTAGAACTCGGTCATCAGAAACCAGGGAAGAATCCATGTGCACGCTGATGAGGTTCGACTCCCAAGCCAAAGCCCTTCATTACAGCCCCAGTCAAGACGGAGACCAGCTGGGTCGCAGGCAGTTCTGTGCTAGAGTTGACTTGTGTTGTCTGGTGAGAGCTAATGGTTACATTGCCAGGTATTTAAAGAGCTGGTTGTTAAAGCCACCATTTAAAATTAAATTATAGTCAAGTAATTATATAGTGAAATGTAACAAATATTCAAAACTCATCACAGTCTAATTAATTTATTGCATTTTGCTCTCATCCCTGTTCTTGAAGTCATTAGCAGCCACTGGAACTACCCCCAGGAAACACTGGATAACAGTGTCCTAGGGGGTGTCCCCAGCTCTGCATGCAATAGCGTCCTGATAGTAGCTTGAAGGCAGCCACAGTGGGAGTATTTATACCACGGAAGTTGTCAAACGCTACAAATAAGGGGGCTTTTGTTTCCCTGGATGACTGTGGTCAAACATTGACCAGCCAGCACCACGCCTGGTGAGGGCCCCATAGGTGTGGTGTAGGAGTTTACTCTGGGGAGTGACGTGGTTCACTCTGTGTCTCTGAACGACCTCCCCTGGCTGGGGTGTGGCATCTGGCATGGCAAGAGGAGGCTCCAGAGGTGTTAACAGAGCAGCTAACAGCTGATGGTCCACACCACAGGATAGACGGGCTGGTCCTGGGGCTGGCGAAGCCTCAGGGGCGATGAGAAGGAAACTGGGAACGGCGGGGCTTATGCTGCACTGGGGAGGGCTGAGGGAGAACTAGGAGCCAAAGACAGCTCTGGGTTTTTTGGTTTTTTTGTTTATTTGTTTTTTTAAACCACAGATGCTTTTGCCCTCTTTTCCTTTCTTTTTTTTTTTTATTGTGGGAAAATGTACATAAATGTACTATTTTAACCATTTTTAAGAGGCATTAAGTTCATTCACAATGTTATGTAACCATCACCACTATCTGCCTCCAGGCCTTTTCCTCATCCCAAACAGAAACTGCCCCCATGAACCTCAAGTCCCCAACCCCTCAGCCCCCAGCCCCTGTAACCGCTATTTTACTTTCTGTCTCCATAAATTTCTTTCTAGCTACCTCACATAAATGGAATCATACAGTATGTGTCCTTTCGTGTTAGACTCATTTCCCTTAGCGTCACCTAGAAGTGGAATTGAGGGATCATATGATAATTCCATGTTTAGCTTTTTGAGGGACTGCCAAACTGTTTTCCACAGTGCGCGCTCTCCATGCCCACCAGCAATGCACGAGGGTTCTCATTGCTCCACATTCTCGCTGACACCAGCTATTTTCCATTTCTCTAGTAATAGCCTTCCTAACGGATGTGATCTCTTGCTCTCTTTTATGTAATCACAATGAAATATCGTCAGATTGCATCCTGCAGGTATGCCCATTACATGCCTCCATTGCTCTCTACATTATTTATTTATAGGACACATTTTTGTACAGGGTTGTATATACCAATCTATGTACTCTGTGCCATATGGGCAATTTAAGGCATTGTTAAAGGTAATCTCAACAGATTTATAACCTTGTCTATGTTTCTTTCCTTAGCAAGAGTGGTGATGGGGCTGGGCAGCCTGTCTAGAAACCTTGGTGATGTATCCCTGTCAGACCTAGAGAGTCTAGGAGTCGGTTCCGGTACTTTCTTTTCCCTTCCCCTCTACCCCTGCCAGCCTTGTGCATGTCACAAACCAGTGCCTGGGAGGAGGGCAGGAGCAAGGGCAACTCATACAGCCTTCACACTCATATTTATGGGCCACTGCTCAGTTTCAAAATGACCGGAACCAAGGAGTAGATAAACAGGGGGAAATAATGCAAGGTCTGCAAACTGCCCCTAGCCAGACTGACCCGGCCGCCCATATCTGATCCTCCAGATATCTGAACCTTCAACAATAAATAACATGGGTCCTGGAGCAGAAGACACAGGAGTAATTTATACCTCAAAATCCAAACAAGTGCCAAACTGCGGTCGATTCTATGAATATAAATCCCACCTTGTTCATATGTGCACTCTCTGTGGTCTGAAAAAGAACAACGAGCAAGAAGGTGCTTTCCTAAGAGTTCCAAATGGTCAGGTCTTGAACTTGGGCACTTTTAGCATCTTCAGCAAGGGCTCGGCAGAGATTGGAGGAAAGATGTCTGTGTCCTTGGCTAGAGATCATCCCCCCTCCTCAGCAAGTTTTCACCGCCCTTTACAATCTCAGAGTGTCCGAGCTGGAAGAATGTTTGTGACCCTCAGACCCTGTCACCTCATCATACAGATGAGATCATCACAGCCAGGAGTTTAAGGGAGGTAAGCTGGCCCCAAGCCTGTCACTCCCGGCCAGCCCTCAGGCCTGGCATGCCCACCGAGATCTATGGCATTTGGGCCTAGGCTGAGAGAGAATTGGGGAACCTGCAGAGAGAGTGTAGGGGGGCAAATGTCTCCTGAGCCTGGGCATGAGTCGGATTTCCTTCAACAAGCAGCAACAGTGATATCTCACTCTGCAGTCCTGGAGCAGGGAAGCCTACTTGGTCAGCTTTGACTCACAAACACCCCATAACTAAGTGACTTAAAACACAACCACTGATTATCTTACAACTCTGTGGGTTGGCAGCTTGAGCTGGGCTCAGCGACATGATTTCCTCTTCTGTTGCTGGGGCATCTGGGGGCTGGCTGGTCTGAGATGGCCTCAGCTAGAACAGTTCATCTCAGCTCCTGTCCTCCAGCACACTGGCCTGGGCAGCTTCCAACAGCAGCAGGTGAGTGTTCCAACTCCGGAGGAGCTCGGAGAAAGAGAAAGAGAGAACATCGACGTGTGCAAGACCCCGAGGTCCAGAGCTGGCCTACCTTCATTTCCACTGCATTCCGTGGGCCAAAGCAAGACACAGGCCAGCCCAGACTTGGGAGGAAGAGAAGGAGCCGCAAAGGTATATTGCAAAGAGCACGGGTCCAGGAAGGAGCTCAGGACTGTGGCCATTCTTGCACTCTGCCACCACCCCCATGACGTGGTCCAGATGGTTCACAACTGCTTGCCCTTGAGAAAGCTGAGGGTTTGAACAAAGAGAATCTCAGTGGGGATTAGTATGGAATGAATACCAGGGGGCCTCTTCTGAGTGTTTGGGCCGTTTAAACCCCCAACACTGTTGCTCAATCCTATGGAGATGGCAGCCCTCCAACCGGACAGAATGCGTCATCCACTGGCTTGGTCATGAGAAGCTGGCACAAGTTATCTACCTTGGAGAAATGTGACAATTCTTCTGCTTGAGTGTTATGGACCAACATCTGTACTCACCAAAAACAGCTGAAGTGACAAAGGCCCAGAGAGACTAAGTCACATGCCTAGGGTCACACAGCTAGTAAGTAGCTAAACCTCGAACTGACCAACAACCTTGCTTTTATCAAGCACGCTGCATGATACCCTGGGTGCCTGTAGCTGAAGGAAAATGGTCCACTGACTGGGGAGGCTATAGAATGAACCTTGGGCACTCCAGAGAGGAAGAAAGGAGCGCTGGGAACTGGGTGTCTAGCCCCTGCCGCTTCACCTCCTTCCCCAGACCGGGACCTGGAAGGCAGGCGTGACCCCTGTGTTGTCGTACTTGCCATCCCTGAGGAGTATAGCCAGCTTCTCTGCTCTTTTGTCGGGTTTCTCTGCACATTATATAAAGCTGCCAGAACAGAAGAGCAGAGAAGGGGGAATGGGGGAAATCATTTTGCAATCCATCAAAACATAAGGACTAGATCTTCCCTTAAAAAAAAAAAAAAAGAGCTCTGACGAAAACCAATCTCAGATTATATGGGTCACCTCAGGACAGCCCTTGGGTCTCATGTGGGGCCCAAGCCTTTCTTCTGACACAGGTTTCCTTGCTGGACACAAGGAAGAGCCTGTCTAAGAGAGGACAGAGGGGCCCCCACTGAAAGCTGCCATGTGCCAAGGCTGAGCCAGGTGCTGTGTGCCTCGAAATTAAATGGTGAGGACCCGACCCCACAGTTGGGCAGTTGGCGGGGGACACTGAGCTGAACCTCAAGACCACACACAACCCGCAAAAGATAGCACTGCTCTTATTAGACCAGGGCTTTCATTCTGGTTGCACCCTACTGGAATCTCCTGGGGAGTTCTAACACAAACAGCACCCAAGCTGGCCCCCCAGAGACTGGTTTATGGCGCTGGGTGTCCTGCTTTTTGTTTGGTCGTTTCCCAGTTGATTTTAATGTGTGGTCAGGATCAAGAGCTACTGTGTGAGACGTGTCCTCAACATTACCTGCACGTTAAAGTTAGGGAGCTTCAAAAATGGTATGGAGCTTTGGGTCCCACTCGCAGACATTCTGATTAAATTAGTCGGAGGTGTGACCTGGGCCTCAGGATTTTTTAAACTTCCCCAGGTGCTTCCTATGGGCAGTCAAGTTAAGACCCACTGTCTGAGGTGAACTTCAGGAAAGAGTGAGTCTGGGTTTCTCAGAAAGGTCAAAAGACCCCATCACCTGGGTGCTTCACCCCACAGGGACCCACCCACACCATACTCTGGGGTCAGAATCTCTGGTGTCACCCACTTCTCAAACATCCTGCCCCCAGAGAAGGCCTCCAGCAGCACTCCAGAGCTCAGGCCAGCCTGTGTCCTGCCCTGGAGCCATCTCTGGGGCCCTTCCCCTGCAGGCCTGACTTCCTGCATCCCTGTCTGAGCCAGGAGCCCAGCTCTTTACAGGAGACCCCGTCAGAGACTTCTTAGTTCTTCCTGGTCGATTTTCTGGGTCACGTTACCTTTGTGGAGCATTAACAGCCTGACTTCAGAGTAAATTGAGTTCCCATTTCTCCCAGGAGGCCCCAGAGTGGCTGCGGAGCACTGGGAGCCGGAGAAGATGCCCCCAAGCACAGAGCGGAGAGGAACATTCAGCCTAAGGCCACCCCGATGGGCCAGCTCGGCAACCACAGTGAGGGCAGGGAAAGATGACTGTTCTGGAACAGGGTTCTACCCAAGCCTCTCTGATTCGGTAAGTGTGGGTGGAACCCCTGAACGTGCATCTCTAACAAATTCCCTGGTATAGTGCTGCCAGTCCAGAGAACCTCCTCTGCAAACTGCTCGTCCGAAGGCGGCTGGTGTCTGCTTTTCCCGCTGTTACAACTTTTCCTCTCACAGGATTCTCTGCAAGACTAAATTAAAGACCCCAGCTTCTTGTGCTTAAGCACCCTGCCCCAATCTTCTGCAGAAAACAGGGTCTGCAGAGGGACGATGGACAGTAGAGCAGACAGAAGAATGGCCCCCGACAATGTCCATGTCCTAATCCCTGGGTTGCATGAAGGATGTGTTACATGGAAAAGGGAAGTAAGGTTGCAGGTGGAATTAGGCTGCAAAGGGGCTGACCCTAAGATAGAGATACTATCAGTTATCTGGGTGGGCCCAGTGCCCAGCGGAGCCACTTCCCCATCTGGGAAAGAGATGAGACAAAGGAAGACATTTGAAGGTGAGAGGGATGCGGCCATATTTGATGGCTTTGAAGATGGAGAAAGGTGGCCACAAACTAAGAAATGTAAGGTGCGAAGAGCCCTCAGCTGCCAGCCAGCAAGGAGACGGGGCTCTCAGTCCTACAGCTGCGAGGAACTGCACTCTGCAAATAACCAGAATGAGTAAGGAAATGGGTCCTCCCATAGAGGCTCTGGAAAGAGGCCACACCTTGACTTGAGCCCAGACACCAGATTTAGCCCCATTGCAGCCCAGAGCGCTATGGTGCTCCCTCCCTGTGTGCTGCCCTTGCTTCTGTCCTATGTGTGTGCCCTGGTGCAGTCCCCTCCCTCCCAGAGCTTCCAGAACCCCGTTTCAAGGTAGTCTTTGGATCAGGTAAAACGGGTGAGAATTATATTAGAATTCTCCTATATTAGAATTGTCCAGGTGAACGGAATGGCGATGTGTCAGGCTCTGGGATGCGAGGCAAGGTATTAAAGTCAGACTGTGTTGAACTGTGGGCTCTTCAGCTCTTACCCTGATTTGACTCTAGAACAGCAGAAGGCAGCCCTGTGACCCCAGGCAGAAACTATAGGTGGAAGGAGCAGAGGGGTGAGGTATCACCGGAAAAGAAAACAAGAAAGGGGAGACTGGCTTTTAAAGCTGAGAACAGACACAGAAGGAGCTGACTCTCAGCTTTTAAAGCTGAGAACAGACTCGAAGGAGGCCTTCAGAGTGAGCGACTTCATCCCAAGCAGAAGATTCTGCAGGCATCCTCTCTGCCCGCAATGGCTTCTCCCTGGAAACCTCCCTCGATGGGACCTCACCGAGCTCAGCTCACTCATCACTGGAGAGCTCACAGTGGGAGACTTGCTGCATCTGGCGAATATCATCGTGGAAATGTGGAAGGTGCCTGCCCCACTCCTTCCGGGCTGGGGACAGAGCTCCCTATAACCAAGCTGGGCGTTCCCTGTCCCTTAGCCTTTACCTGGGCCCCAGCCATGACTGATGTGGGCCCAGCCTTCCAGCCAGTGGCAGACATGGGCTTCACTGGCAGTGGATGGCATGGGGCTGCCATGGTCCTGAGACACTACGTCTTCTCCCTCACCGAGGCCTCCACGTCTGTGGCTTGCAGTGTTTCTAAACCATTTCTTCTCAGAAGTTTCCTTGTTGTTTCTCTCCCCTGGCACTAAATTCATGCAGCTTTTATAGTTTTTAGCTGTATAGTTTTTAGCTTCATTCTCTTTTGCAGTACCAAGTAGTAGGCCTTCCTTATATAAGCATTCAATGTATCTTTGTTGGCAGATGTATAATTCCAGTACATTTTTAAGTTCAAAAAATCAATTATTCAGCAACATGCATGTTATCCTGTTATGGTAAGAAAACACATTTTTCCGTATATGCAGAATAGTATATCTAGAAGAATACACTCTAATATATCAACTAACATCTGGAGAGGAGGTACTTTCTTAATTCTTATCCCTATTTCTTTTTTCAAAGTGTATTTTTTTTTCCAAGTAATAAAAAAGGAACCCACTTAGTATTTCAAGAGATGGTAAGGGGCTTAAAGCAACAAATCAACAAAAACAACAATAACAAAAAGCGGTCCCCTATTTCTCCAATTCGTCTCCCCAGTTCTACTCACCAAAGATAAACATTGTCAATTCTTCTGATAGTCACTGTCCTATTTTTTGGTAATATATTCATGTTGCAATTTTTGATTGATCAGCTGTAGGCCTCAGCTTCTGACCTCCCCATCACTACCTCTCCTTCCATCTTCCTAAAACATAATCATTGTGGATACTCCCTTTCTTCAGTTCTCAGAAATTTTCTGGTGTTACATCTTCCATACTTTTTTCCCCTCTGTCAGCCTTTCTGGAACTCCTGTAACCTTAGCCTTTCTCTTCGATTTCCCTTTCCTTGTCTTTTTATTGTACTGGATTTTAGTTTCTAATTGTTCTATTTTTTTATATTTTACTTGGATTTTGTTCGTCTTTCATTTTGAAATTCTTTTGCTTTGGTTTTTCCTCTTCAGTGTATTCTGTACTTGTTTTGTAGATGATGTACCTTCTCATATGTCTCTCAGGATAGCAGTTACAGAGTTTATTTTTTAAGTTTTCCGTGTGTCTTACATGGTCTGTACCTTCATACTAAAAAACTGATTAGAAACACGATGTGGAGACTTCGAGGACTTGGAGGTTTCACGAGAAGGCCTTCTCTGGGGCTATTCACACTCCCCAGGAAAGTCCTCCGGCTTCCTCCCTGGGGTCACAGGGCTGCCTTCTGCTGTTCTAGAGTCAAATCAGGGTAAGAGCTGAAGAGCCCACAGTTCAACACAGTCTGACTTTAATGCCTTGCCTCGCATCCCAGAGCCTGACACATCGCCATTCCGTTCACCTGGACAATAAACCTCTGGTCTCCATTGGAGGGAGGAATAGGAGACAAGCAGAACAGAAAGAAGGGATGGGAACCCCCAGGTGGTGTGGGGTAGGGAAAGGACCCGAGAGTCCAACTGCTCAGTTTCCAGACTTTTAACTATTCCCTCATTTTTAGCCCCCAGTCTGACCCTGGCTCCTTGGTCCATGCTGTCCCTGGGTGCTGAGCCTCTCCAGGATCTGCAGGGTGAAACGCTCACTGCTCCCAGGAAACACCTACTGCGGGCAAGTAGCTCGAATTTTGCCATGTTCTACAAAATCAGTTGCCACTCCTCCATTCCCCTTCCCTTGAATTTCCCCAGTCTGCTCTTGTCTTGTGTCCTTGGACTAAACAGTTTTTAAATTCTCACACTCCATCTTAGTGGGAAGGAGTCAAATGCTTACCATTTAAAAAAAAAAAAAAACACAAAAAACCTGCATTCATCTGGAAGCTCCCACGTTTTCAAAACTAAACCTGGGTGTTTTTTTTGTTTTTTAATTACATCAGAAAAAAAATTTTTTCTTGGTATGTGGACTAGCAAGTGGGTGATGGTGGGTGAATGAAAGAAATCAAATGAGTAAAACATGCTTTTAGCACTTAGAGAAGTTAAAATGAGCTTGCTTGACTTCCGAACAAAATTCACTGACAGGATTCACCTGACAGAGCCTTAGACATCTTTTGCGAATTAATTTAAATCAAAAAATCAAAACGTTCAGAGACACTCTCATGAAAAGCCCTGACATGGAGGGGAAACTGTAGCTTCCCCTCCTAATTTCACCCCTGCCCTTACATTTCATGGCGGGTGTGGTTTTCTTGGGGAGCACAACCAGGACCCTCATGAAGGAGCCTGTGTTCTTTCTCCTGAGCCCCCCTTGGGGCTCTGATTGATGAGAAAACCCCTTCCTCACAGCAACAACAGAGGGGGACCTTGTCTGAGTTAACTCAGCACCTTTGACTAAAATATTATTTCCTCCACATGTTGGAGTTCACTCCTGGGAGCACTGGGGATTTAACCTCCTAAATGCTACAAACCTGGATAGGTATTTAGTCTCGCTGTGTCCCCTGAGAGGACTGATGTCAGAGACCAATTTCCCGAAATCCATGGTCATCAAGAGGGCCAAGCCCGTGAAATGTTTAAAACCTCCCCTGGCCTCGCACCATAAATCTGTGTCTCAACAGATGGTCCCCAGAGAATCAATTGCACCGGCAGGTCGGTCTGACCACGTCCGACGAGGCTTGCTCAGCAGAGCAGGTGGTCCCCATGTCAGGCCCCCATCGGGCATGGCAATCCCTCACCCTGTCAGTCTACCCTTTCAAGACAGCTTAATTGAAATGGAATTCAGGGTTATAAAGACCAAGGCCTCAGTGACTTGGAAAGATCTGAAGGGTCCAAGTGCTTCATTTATAAGCACAGGAAAACCAGTCCCCAAGAAGCATGACCTGTCCTGGTTCACGCTGGCCCTTAGAGGCAAGTTGGAGTTCACCCCCAGGTAACCTGGCCTGAAGACTACTGCACCATTCCCTCTACTAGAACCAGGTTGTGAAAATGACAGTCGCAAAGCCCTTCCCTGAGCTACAGCAGGACAGACCCACGGGGCTCAGCAGCCCTCCCCACCCCACTCCAGAGCAGGTGTCTCACCCTGCCCTGAACAGACCAACACCTGGTGAGCCCTGGGCAGCTCTGCCTCCCTGTGAGCAACCCCGTACAATAACACGGGCCTTGCGCAGATCAATTAGTACCCCCTGCACTGTGAGGGAGCCAACACAGATGGCACCAAACTTAGAGAAAGAGGTCAAGGGCAAAGAGGAGTTTACCTGAAACTGCACCCACTGTGCCCTTTATACTGTTGGGTATGTGGCTTTGCCTACTTCCTGTGCTTTGGCTAAATTGATTTTAAAGAGCTAAAATATAAATAAAGGGTCCCCTTGGACAAGACTTCTTCATTCACTCAAGCATCCACCATCCCTTAGTCAATAAATCTTGCCAGCCCGTGGAAGAGGCTAACACTAACTCAGCAAATGGTAATACAATGTGGCCGGTTGCTGGGGACCTGCAGGTCTGAGGATCTCTATTTTCTTCTGCAGACACTGAAATGAGGGTCTGAGGAGGTCAAAGGTTTAGACCAGCTGCAGGGATCTGTCTCCAGAGCCAGGCACTGGCTTTGAGTTACGCCCATGGTTTTCCTACTATTTTGTGCAAGCTTCCTCACCCCCAACAGATGAGGATTAACATACACCCACATTTCATCTCTTCCTGACTTCTCACGCTCCCCAGAGCCATCCTGGGCATCTAGAAGTTTTGTGCTGTTATTAATGGCACACAATTTATTACCATCCCATATGGCAGGGCGCATCTGTGAAGCATCCATACATAGCAACACACAGAAGCTCTAGACAAGGTCAGGGGCAGCTGCAGCCCAGGCCCTGGGGCCATTCATTCCCAGGAACCACCCTGTGAAGACCGAGGGGAGCTCCACCCAGTCCACAATCAGTGAGGAAATCAATACCCAGTTTCTGACAGAAGCCCTCCAGAATGGTCTGCGGGGCTGCTGGGATGGGCTTCTCTCACTGGGCAGCTTTATGATGGAAGCACCTGGAAAACCAGAGGGCACAGCAGAGGGAGCCCAGCTGAGACCACTGGGCTCATTGTGTCCTCATTCCTGCTTTGTGTGATCTCGAGTAAATGCCCTTAATCTAACACGACTGCTTTCTCATCTGTAAAATGCGAATAACAGTAAGAATAGGGTTGTACATATAGCGCTTAGCACAGCACCTGGAATGCAGTTAACGTGGAGCAAACATTAGCTATTATCACTGTCACTGACATTAACACCAGTTTTCACAGCCCTGGAGGCAGGACACTTATCAAGCTGCTTGAATCACTGTAAGCTGATTGAGTTGAACTGCCTTCCTAGGGTTACAACACACAGGCCCTCTGGTCAGTGTGCAGGGACATGAAGCAATATAGGAAATAAAGCTCCGGGTGAGCCCTGTCGTCGCAAAGCACAACTACTCCCTCTAGCCTGGTTTTTCATGAGGTCAGGGCCAGGCTGTGCCCCAAACTTGGAGTGTTGTCGGCTCACTGGGTGGAATCCTGTTGTAACAAAACCTACAAAAGGTTGGCCACGGTGCAGACAGTTTTCTTTGTTCACTTATAATATTAGACCCCATTTCCTGGCATCTGCTTTAGACAGGTGCTTTTGACACCATACTTCCAACCCAGTGAGATGCCTTGTAGACCCATTTGACAGATAAGGAAGTGAGGACTGACAGAGGATAAAGGATGTAGGCCACACAGCTGTTAACCGCGGGGCTGAGCTTGGCATCCCCCCCCTCCCTCTCTACACTGCTTCTCGGCCCTGGCCGGGCACCCAGGGACTGTGGATAGACGGGCAGAAGAGGAACCAGGCAAGGTAGAAGACCCCGGCTCTCTTCCTTCACATTCTCGGTGCATCCCTGGCACTTCTCAGAGCACCTGTCTGGATACTTTTAGGAATTATAGCCATCTGGAATCACAGACTCCCGGGTCCAAACCATTCAATCAGTGCTTGAGAATGGCCCACAGTGTTCCCCACCCATGCACACACACACACACACACACGCACACGGTGTGCTTGGGAGCTCCAGGACCTCCTGCACCAGCCCATCCTATCAGTGGGGGGACGATGGATAGAACACCTTCCCCTACTGTGAGCTTCTACCCATAACTCCCACCCATGAGTGCAAGCTGAGACCCCTTCCAATGCACCAGGAGTGGAAAGTGTGCTTTCTCCATGTGATACGCATGTCACACCATTGAATGGAGCAGCGGGGTCCCTAACACTCTGCTTCCTCTACTGCTGGAATCTGAGGCTCCCTTCCTGTTGCTCGGGGTACTTTAACACACTCTTTATGCAGGTCCCTCATAGCCATCCGCAGTCTGGGTTTCCCTTCATCCTTTCTCAAGCCTGCTGGAAGCAGAGTTCCCTGGGCAGGGGATTTCTCAGGAAGATGCCCCTTTCTTTTTCCTCTGGGCCCATTGGTGACTATAATGTCCGAGAGCTCCACCACCTTCACAGTTAGCTTCTATTTCAGGGAGTCTGGCCCTTGGTACCTGGAAATCTTTTCTCTGAATTCTGAGATGTCTGAGGACCTTGTCTGCCCGCCAGATTTCTCCTTTCCCCGTGGAGCTCCACAAATGGCTTAATGGTAGTAAGAGGGGCCAGAAACTCTGCCAGAGTCCTCTAGAGAGTTTCTTCGAGGCGACACACCCTGGGGTTCCTCCACATTGTGCTTTTGCAACAGGCAGTACCCTCCTTCCACCACCAGCCCAATACCCCACTTCATCCATCTTAGCAGCAGGCCGGTGAAGCAGGCGCACCCTCAGGGATAGAGCTCTTTAGTTCTGAGTCTCCCCCAGCCTAAGCCCAGTGTGCAGGAAAGAGCTTCCTGAGGAAATGTCTTGGCAAGAACTCAGTTCAGGCATGACCCACCATGTCAGGCGAAATGCTCTGGGCTGTAACCCAAACCTCGGTCAACTGGCTTAACATAAGGAAGCGGTAAGTTTAGCAGCTCCATAAGCACAGCTGGTGCCCCGTGTTGCTGCCATATCACTGGCCAGACTCCACGTACTGATTGTGCCCTTTGCCTTGACCCTCTCATCACGACAGAGCTGCCCATCCCGACACAGGTGCACCCAAAGAGGGGGAGCCCAGGCCATCTTCAGGCCCCTTGTTAAAAGTGAGGGATGCTTTCCCGGAAGTGCATCAGCACATGCCCCTTCCAGGCTGTTTGACCAGAATTGGGTGTCATGCTCATTCCTAAAACAAAGGCATTAAGAAGGGGAGGTTATAATCAGGACTGAGCTAAACAGACCTTGTCAACCAAGGCCTGGAAGGAGTTTATGTCTTCTGAGCAGGCAGGTGTCAGATACCCAAGAAAACCAGCTGCCGTGAGCAAGGAGGAAGCAAGGCATGCTGCAGGGCTGGCCAGAGTTTCCCAAGGAGCTCAGAGAGAACAGGCACCCGCAGGGCATGGAGCCACAGAGCTGCAGACCCCGGCGCCCAGCAACAACATCCGTGCGCTTCAGTGTGTGCCGCAGAGACCCAGGTACCAGCGTGTGGGAGAGGGGATGCACGGAGGCACGGGTGCCAAGAGCTGTGGAAAACTGGGAAATTTGGAGTTAATAAATGCAGTCTGCTATTAAACACAGTCAGCTGACCCAAGAAATAAATATGTCAAACCACACATTTTTAAACCTGATCTTAAAGATCCCATGAACACGGAAGGGGGGGAGAGATGAAGAATAAATGATGGTCTTTATGGAATATTATGAAATCTTGATCAAATTAATCAATCACATCAGAATAACTTTATTTTTTTATTTCTTTATCATAGTCAGTCTTTAATTCCCATCACCTATTTCCCCCACCCCCCCACCCACCTCCCTCTGGTAACCATCAATTTGTTCTCTATGGTTAAGAGTCCGTTTCTTGGTTTGTGTCTCCCTCTTTTTTTTTTCTTTTGCTCATTTGTTTTGTTTCTTAAATTCCACATATGAGCAAGATCACATCATACTTGCCTTTCTCTGACTGACTTATTTCACTTAATGTAATATGCTCTAGCTCCATCCATATCATTGCAAATGGCAAGATTTCACTCTTTTTAATGGCTGAGTAATACCACTGTGTATATATACCACATCTCCTTTATCCATTCCTTAGTGGATGGATCATCAGGGAGACACTTGGGCTGCATCCATAGGTTGACTATTGTAAATAATGCTGCTACAAACATAAGGGTGTGTTTATCCCTTTGAATTAGTGTTTTTGTATTTTGGGGCTAAATACCCAGTAGTGTGCTTTCTGAGTGACAGGGTAGTTCTATTCTTAATTTTTTTGAAAAACCTCCATGCTATTTTACAGAGTGGCTGCACCAGTTTGCATTCCCACCAACGTGCATCCTCACCACATCCTCACCAACACCTGTTGTTTCTTGTGTTTTTGATTTTAGCCATTCTGACAGGTGTAAGGTGATATCTCCTTGTGGTTTTGATTTGCACTTCCCTGATGATTAGTAATACTGAGCATCTTTTCAGGTGTCTGTTGACCATCTGGATGTCTTCTTTGGGAAGTATCTGTTCATGTCTTCTGCCCATTCTTAAATTGGAGTATTTGTTTTTAGGGTGTTGAGTTGTATCAGTTCTTTATATGTTTTAGGTACTAACCCTTTATCAGACATGGCATTTGCAAATATCTTCTCCTATTCAGTAGGTTATCTTTTAGTTTTGTTGATTATTTCCTTCACTGGGAACTTAGAATAATTTTAATAGAGAAAAATATCTATTCATTATATAAAGGTGTATGATCCTCACAAAGCAATAAACAAAACAGACTATGCCTGAGTTTTTCATTATTATTAGAATTTGGTTTGGGTTTTTTTTTTTTTTTTTTTTTACCTAATTTGGTTGTTTCGCTGTCTATCCCATTTGAGCACAAGGGTAATAAAAGATTTCAGAAAAATGCCTGGGAGAAACCTTAAAACTTGATATCATTCAATTCCTTACATCAGTGAGGAAACAGAATTAGTAAAAGCCCACACTGTCAACTTTTAAAGGCTGGGCTTCTTGGAGCTGCTCTCAGGACATACTTTGAGAGCCACCAATCCAGCCAAACCCTCCCATTTGTTTTCTGCAGAAGTTACTACGGCTTACTAATATCTTTGGGTTTCCCCAAGGTCACCCAGTTAATTATTGACATAGAAAGTCTGCTCCCAAAGAATCATAATTATTTCCCACATCACACATCAGGGATGCATGTCAGGGGTAAAGGAAGGTCCGTGTGTGGTGTTGGCCTGAGCTATAGGTATGTCTGGTCGAGTCTAAATCCAGGACAGACTGCAAAGCTTTCCACCTATATGCAGAAGAATAGAAGCTTGGAACTCATTTCAAAAAGCTGCTTCTGCTAGTGATTTAAAGACACATCTTTCTCTCCCACATACAGACCAACACGGACCTGTCACCTCTAGACACCAACTCTCCTAGAGCCAGTGGGCCTGAGGTCCAGGTGTGACTTCCTCAGAGCTGACCAGGAAGGGAGGGCCTGGGCTGGCCCCTCAGCTCTCTCCTCCTGCCCAGAAATGGTTAATTGCCAGCTCCAGGCTGCCTCCAGCCCAGCCCTAATTGGCCTGATCTCAAGCTGCTGGCCGTGCTGGAGCCTCAGCGGCTCCAGGCCAGGCTGGAGCTGCACGGAGCGGCAGGGGCATTCTTCCAAGGTAATGATTAAGCTAAGCGTCTGGCAAGGGCATAGGCAGCAGAGCCAGGAAGGTGAGCCCTATCCACACCTCAGCCAGGCTGTGGTGGCCAAGACTGGTTTGGAAAGGCAGGGCCCCAGGGCACAGGGACCCAGAGCCGACAGCCACAGCCTCCCCCTGCACACGGGCATCCAAGAGCATCTCAGGCCGGAGCCTCTGCTGCCTGCCCTACTGGGACTCTGCCCTCAACCCTGGCATCATGAAGCTGCAAATGTTCTGGACTGGTCTGGAATACACCTGCCGGCTCCTGGGCATCACCACGGCTGCAGGTAAGACCCCGCCTCCCAGCTGCAGTCCCCAGTGCACTGGGCACAGCAGACAAGGCTGTTCAAGGGGTGGGGGCCAGCCGGTTGGGGACAGATGGACACATCTGGCCACATCTGCCCTCACTTTTCTTCCTGATGCCTCCAGAAACATTGCTCAGCAGGGCAGCGGCAGGTGCAGTGGGGTCAGCCTGGGTGAAGGCGCCTGGTGCTGAGTCTCCCCTTGGCAAACCACCACTCATGTGACCTTGGGATCCCTCAGAATCCTCATCTGGAAAATGAGTAGAGAGGGTCTGCCTTACCTCCTTGAGGGCTGTCGTGAGGTGGAGGTGAGAGCTGAAGCTGAAGGTATGAAAGATCAGGCAAATGTGAGAATCGGATGCCTTGCTGTGTAGCAACAGAGACGGCCAGCAGCTCATCATGTTTTACCCAAACCGCAGCTCCGTTTCAAGGGACGAGAATTCCCAGCACTTGGGACAGGCCGAGTTCTAGCACTGGACGGGGAGGTCCTGGGCTTCCCTTGGCTCACTCCCACCCTGTGAACAGAAAGTCCTGAGAAAACCAGGCCCCCTCTCTGCGATCTGACCGCAAGAACACACCGTGGGTCTGGCGTAGAGGTGGTTCCCTGTGCTGGGCTCCTCTTCCTCACCCGCCTGATCACAGGGCTGCTCGACCCTCAGACAGAGAGAAGCAAAGCAGCCATGATCCTGAGTTCTGCCTGCTCCCTTCCCCAGTGCAGACTCCAACCTTTAGCCCCCCTCGCCCTCCACATGGTCAGGGTTCTTGGGCCTGTGTGAGAGATCACAGCTCTCAGCTCTAGGCTCCACTGTCCCTTGGGAACAAGGAAGAGACACACATTGCTTGCCAAGTCCTTCCTTGCATCCAGCATGAGTCTTGGCAATTAAGAAATGTCCCCCAGCTCGGACTCCAGCCATGCTGGTTCCAGCCCCTGCCCTGTCATTTGCTGATTTGTGACCTTGGGAGAGCCACCCAGCCCCTCTAGGATGGCACTTCCTGATCGGGACCTGCTGGCCAGGTGTTTTGGAGGATCGAAGATGTACAAACTGAGCAAAGCTCAGTGGAACTGAAGGCATAAACCTCTTGGGAGAAGACCGCATGACCGGTTCAGAGCTTGGTAGGGAGGCTGGCCGGCAGGCTCTTCTGGTTTTAGGTCCTCAGCACAAGAAGTCAGCTATGGGGGAAGGTCTAATGACCCTCCTCCTGTTGCAAGATGGAGCACCTGAGCCCAAATGGGGCAGCGACCTTGCCCAAGGTCACACTGCAGATCAGAGGGACTGTAGGTCTGGAGCCCAGGTGCCTCAACTTTTGAAAAGGCCAGGACTCTGGCCAAGGAACTCCCTGCTTCCCAGAGTAGGAAACCCTGCCCAGTGGACACCAGGAAGGGCCTGGAATTGCTCTGCTGAGGGCCCTGAGTAAAGGGGCTGATGGGGGAGCCCGTTCCAGCTTCCGCCAGAAGTACCTTGTCACCTACATGTAAGGCAATGACTGCCAAGGCCCACAACTTCCCACCCTGGGGAGAGGAAGGTAAACCTGAATAGGGTTTCTGTGTCTGGGGTTCAAGTCCTGGTTCACCCCTGTTGATCTTGAGCTCACCCCACTTTCCTCTGGCCCTCAGTTTCCAAATAGGCAAAATGTACCCTTCTCGGCTATCAGATAACTTGGTGATAGTTCCTGCTGCTACATTCTGCCCAGAGCTGAGGTCTGCCTCCTGTCAGGGAGCTGCTTGAAGAGATATCTATTTTTCTAATAGCCTAGCAGAAGACAGTTTAAAAGTCTGATTTATCTCAGCCAGTGGAAGGGTCTATAGCCTTACACGCGCACGTACACACATGCAAACACACACACGCACGCACACACACTGTTCCTCTTAACCACAACTCTTATCTGTGTGTGGAGGGCTGCCGCTAATGCTGAAGATGGGCCTTCCGCCTGGTTTTGATATAGGATCCAGGCTAAAAATAGGCCATGAGTTGCCTTTTAATGGCCAGGCTTTCCAGTAATCTTGTTGGAGCTTTCTAGAGTGCTGGGAGCAAGCGGGAAGCTAGAGAGAGGGGCTTCGGTGCTCTTGGGCAAATCTCAAGTTTCTTCCAGCGTCACTAAACTCCTGGCCTGTTTCCAGTGCTTAAGATTTGCAAATTCCGTATTCCCTTAAGCCTCTTGTTGTTGAAATCTCTTTTGAGAAGTCTGGGCCTCATTTACAGTAGCATTGCTACTAGAAGGGATATAAGACTTGATAAAGAGGCTATCACTTTGCAGAAACCCCAGGAGACCTAAGGTTGCCCCTGGTCCTTCTATGAGAAGTGTAGGTTCTCCAGAAGCTAGGAAAAGCATGTGGCCCAAGGTTGCTTGGGCACCTGCAGAGACCAGGCAGCTGCCAATCCAGCAGCCTCTTCCCTGGATCCCCTTCTCCTCTGTAGATGGGATCTGGGACTGCTAGAGGTTCTAAGGGTACCAGACCCCAGGAGACTCCACCAGAATGGCAAGGCCCAGTGACGATGGCCTGGCTGGCTGAGTTCATCTCTTCTTCACCTCCCAGCCACTCTGGATGAAGCTTCATCAGGATGTCCAGTGGTCCCATGGGCCATTGCTGCCCCACTCCCATACCCAGCCCCACACCACCAGTGGGCACACCACCAGTGGGCACTGACCACCATTGCCACTGCAAAACAGGGGTAGACAGGCCACAAGCAGACAGCACCCAGCTGAAGTGTTTCTAAAATTAAGAAAATTCTCTCCCATGAGACATTTTTTAATGACTTTGAGCCAGTCATAATTTTTCCAGATCATCACAGAGCTTCTTCCCAACATTTGTCTTACACTTGGTTAGCTTCACTCATTTGCATTACCTCCCTGGCATGGAAGGCTGTGTGTGTGCATGCACATGCTTGTGTGTACACATATGTGTGAACACTGGTGTCCCTCCTGCTGAGATGTGGCTCCAGGAGTCACTAGAAGAAGCAAACACAACTGGGAAACTGCACACAGATTGTGAGCGCTCCACACCTCCCCATACAGATGCCAGACACCTACTGGTGTCTAAACCTCAAAGCAGGTTCCGACTGTGTCCACATAAAAGAGTGACTTTAACATAACGGAGTTAGAGACTCAGGCCCCAGAGGATGCTTGGCCCTGTGATTTATTGTCACTACAAACCAATGATCAGAAAAGGGAAGCTGGGAAGTGGGTTTTACTGACATGGGAGCACAGACAGTTCTCTGTCTCACAGGACTGGTCCCCATCCCTGTTCTTAGAGAGCAGGATTGGCTTCCCTTTGACCTTCTGCCATCCTCTTAATCGCTGAGGGAGAATCTCCACACACTTCCTCACCACTCCTCAGCCCCAGCCCCAAGACTGTGGGGAAGAGCCCACCGGTTCAGCCCTTTGTTGAGACCCCGCGACTTTCCTCAGAGCAAGGAGGCTCAAGATTGAAGCTTCTCACTGCCAACGCTGGAGGGCTTTCTTCACTCTTCCAGCTCTACCCTGGGGTAATAGCTGATAAGGAAGATTATTTGAGTATTTACTATGAGCCAAGCTCTGTGCTACATGATTTAAGTGTAGTATTTCCTTTCACCCTCATAACTACCCGGTGAAGCATCATCATGCTCATCGTTACTGTCACTGTACGTGGGGGGAAACTGAGGCTTGGTGAAACAATTTGCTCAGGGTACCGCAACCAGGAAGCAAAGAGGCAAGATTCTAACTGAGACCTTTCTCTTAATCAGTGTGTCCTCCACCTAAATCAGGCTAAAGGACATGTCTTTCTATGGTTTGGCAACCCCAAGATGCAGAATACAAAACACACAGAGGGTACCAAAGAGGTTTGTCTGAGGCCATACCATACATAGGCTCAGGCAAGTGGGGTCATGTTGAGGTTGGGCACAGTTACACCAAAGCATAGTAAGCATAACCAAGCACTTCCTAAATCTAAAGACTCTGATATTTGATCCAGATGCTCATTTTCTCTCACTGAATAATTGCCGTGTAGACTTTGACTGGCACTACCATAACCATCCAGCCAAATCCACTCCTGGACCTCATCAGAGGACAGACAAATCTGTTCCTATTTCCAGAGGGAGCTATCACAGCAGGACCTTCCATTTATGGGTCCGGAGATGCATAACTGACAACAGTAAGAGAAAGTCCTGATCTTGCTAAAGCCCCATCAGTGTCTATGAGGGTCAAATGCTGATCTTAGACCTATTTTACCAATGAGGAAACTGAAGCTCAGAATGTCCAGGTAGCTTGGCACGGGTCGCACAGCCACTAGACAGCTGGTCTGGTATTGGAGGTCCAGTCTGCCCGCTCACAGGGCAGTGATGCAGTGGCGCATCCAGCGGCTGACAGCACACTGCTCCAAAGAGAAGGGCACCACACAGCCCACCAGGAAATGGGCTGGCATTGAGACAAGACCATTTTGAATGAGCCCCACGTTTCAGGTTAATGTGCTCTTTCTCACAAATCAATGATTTTAGATCAACCTGGAATCACTTAGGGGTTTTGTTTTGTTCCAGGCTTTTGACCCATTAACCTCTTCTCTACATAAAGGACAGAGCCACATTCCCAACAGCTCCATTGCTTGCCAATACTCAGTTCAAAATGGAGATTTGGCTTATAAATATAGCCTAAGATGAAAGAAGCATTTAAACCTAGATGTTCTCATTATATTTTAAAGAGTACTAAAGAGTACAGCAAATGCATAGTTTGACCTTAGCCCTATCTAAGCCTTCAAAAAAAAAAAAAAAACTAAACTAATGCTTCTGAGACAACCATCTTGGGCCCTCCATGCTAATTTTCCATCCTTCTTAAATGTGGATCCCCGTGACCATCTCCTGCCATCTAAGGAAGCTTCATGCACTTCAACATGTCCACAAGTGGATTTATTACCCAAGCAAGACCACATTGTTTTCACATCCTCCAAATGGATGTTGACTGTTTTTCCTTTCTGATCTGATTGTCCTAATGAGTAAATTAAATATCCCTACCTCTGTTCCACACTTTTACCACTGAAAGATCATAGGATTTGGTTCAAACACTTTTTCTTTACTTCGTTATGCTTGTATCTTCCTTAGGTTTAGAACAAGGAATCTGTAACTCCATTTAGGACTCATTTATTCAGCAAACATTTGCTGAGTTCCCACTTTGTTCAATGTAGACACATAGATTAGGATAGTGTGACCCCTCCCTGAGAGAAGCACATGGTCTGACCAAGGAAACAAGCCAAAAATTACACATCCTAGCACGACGCTCTGCAGTGTAGAGTTTGGAGGGGTGAATTTGTGTCCTTTTCTACTAATTACTAGGTGTGTGATCTTAGGCATGTTACCTAACCACTTTAAACCTCAGTTTTTTAACCTGTGAAATGGGGATAATGAGCGTATCTACCTTCTGGGGTTGTGAGCATTCAACAAAACAATGACTAAAGCAGAAAACTGCCTGCCACATAGATTCTCAGTCAGTGCTGGTTAATTTTTAGAGGAATGTGTAGAATCCAGGGACTGTATAGCATGAGTGATGGGCTCTTCCTCTGAGATGGAAAAAGAAGGAAGACCAGAGGAAAAAACATGGCAATCTATGACCCTTGAAGCTGCAAAGTGAGGAAGGAGTTAGAATGTGAAGTCTTCTACTGAGTAACCTTTGCCTTCACATTTTGAGGTTGGGTCATTAGGATCAGCCCACAGGAAATTGGTTATTTCTATACTACATGTAGTGACCAAATCAGAAGGAAGATGGCAGCCTTATTTTTTTCTTTATGGGCTGACAATTCTCTTAAAATTGTTCTTAGTTCTGAACAACCATCTGAAGAGGGCTATTATCAAAAAAGGATTGTTCTTATATACAAGTGGCAGATGCTGAGGAGAGAGAGCCTTCTGTAGGCTCCCCCTGAACCTTCCTAGATTATAGAGGCCAGGAGAAGGTCTTATGAAGAAACATGGGTTATGTGGCATGGATGGAGAGTATCCGGAGGTATGGTCATTGTTTCTGGCACCAGGAAAACTGTCATGCAGAAGGGTGAGCAGATGCATTCTTTTTGAATGTGAGAAAGAATAAGAAGCAAATACCTTGGGCAAATACTTTGACCTGAAATTAAGACCTAGAGGAAATTTCCCCTGTAAGTCCTTACAAGAAAGATGCTATTATGTGTTAGAGGCACTATCCTCAACAGTATCAGTGGACCCTGCAGGGCTATAAATGATATCATCACCAAAAAGTAGCATATCGGCATACCATCTCTGCTACAGAAGCTTTCCTGAAGTCTGAAAAGGAAGGGATACTTTTCAACTTATTCTATAGAACTAGCATCGCTCTAATATCAAGACCAATAAGGAAATTACAAACATATATCCCTCAAAACACAGATGTAAAAGTCCAAAGAATGTTTTAGCAAATCAAAAAAATAAATGTCAAGGGGATAGTATATCATAAACAAGTGAAACATTAAGGTTGCTTTAATATTTGAAAATCAAGTAATATAACTGACCTTGTTAACAAACCAAAAAAAAGCTTATATTATTATAAAAATAGGTACAGAGAAGGCATTTCACAAAATTCAACATTGTTTCATGACAAAAACTATCATCAAACTGGAAAGAGAAGAAAACTTTCTCAGCCTATAAAGAGCATCTACCAAAAAACCCTACAGCTACTTACAAGTAAAAGATCAAATGTTCTCCAAAATTAGTAACAAGACAAGGATGTCCACTATCACCATTTCTAGCCAACATTGTATTAAAGATTCTAACCAGTGTAATAAGACAAGAGAAAGAAATAAAATGATACAGATCAGCAAGGAAGAGGAAAAACTTGTTATTCACAGATGACCTGGTCATCTATGGAAAATCTAATGGAATCTACTAGAAAAGCTACTAGAACTAATAAAGGGTTTAGTACATTGCAGAAGACAAAATCAATATACAACAAACAATCTTATTTCTATATTCTAGCAAGAAAAAATTAGAAAATGAAAAAATTTAAATATAATTTATAATAGCATCAAAAATATAAAGTACTTGGGGATAAATCTGACCCCCAAAGTGTAAATAAAAACCTGTACACTGGAAACTAAAAAGAAAAAAAAAAGGTGAGAGGTAGTAAAAAGGCCTAAAGAAATGGAGAAATATATCCTCCTCATGGTCAGAAGACTCAACAATGTTTGGATGTCAATTCTTCCCAAAACTGCTATACAGTTTAAATGCAATCCCAGTCAAAATCACAACAGAGTTTTTCTAAAACTTGAAGGCTGTTTCTAAAATTCACATGGAAATTCAAAGGTCCTAATATAACCAAAACGATTTTGTAATCAAAGAGCAAAGGACATTAACACTACCTGATTTTAACACTTATTATAAGCCTACAGAAATCAAGACAATACAGTATTGACACAAAGAAAGACAAATAGATTAACGGAACAGAATAGAGTCCAGAAATAGACCTATACATATATAAACAACAGACTTTTGACAAAAGTACAGAGACAATTTAGTGTAGAAAGAATAACTTTCAACAAATGGTACTGAACAATATTCATTTACCAAAAGATGAATGTCTACCTATACCTTGTACCATACACAAAAAAAGACTAAAATGGATTATAGACCTAAATGTGAAACCTAAACGATAAAACTTTTATTTTTTTCTAAAGATTTTATTTATTTATTTGAGAGCGAGAGAGAGAGAAAGAGAGAGACACAGAGTGGGGGGAAAGAGCAGAGGGAGAGGCACAAGCAGATTCTGTGTAGAACCTGGAGCCCAACATGGGGATCAATCCCAAGATCCTGAGGTCATGACCTGAGCATAAATCAAGAGTCGGACACTTCCCCGAATGAGCCACCCAGGCACTCTTCTAAAACTACAAACAGGTTTATCCTGTTACCTAAAAGTAATGATAACTTTTGTAATGAGTTAGGCAGATATTTCTTATTTACAATATCAAAAGTTCAATCCAATAAAAGAACAAAATGATAAATTGCATGCCATCAAAATTAAAAACTTCACCTTTTGAAATATAATGTTAAGAGAATGAAAAGACAAGTTAATAAAGAGATATGATGGCAGATAAGCCCATGAAAAGATGTTCCACATCATCAGTCATGAAGGAAATGCAAATCAAAAGTAAAATGAGATACTCCTACCTAGTATTAGAATGGCTTAAAATAAAGAGACTCACCATACCGAGTGCTGAATGTTGGCAAGGATGGGGAACTCTCATACATAACTGATGTTGATGTAAAATGGTGCACTCACTTCGGGAACGATCTGGCAGTTTCTTAAAAAATTAAACATATACCTACCATATGATCCAACCATTCCACACCTAGCTATTTATAACCAAGAGAAAAGAAAGCAAACGTCCATACAAAAATTGTACATGAATGTTCATAGCGTCTTTATTTGTAATAGCCAGAAGCTAGAGAAAACCCAAATGCCCATCAACAGATGAGTTATAAACCAATGAAGGCATATCCATACTACTTAGAAAGGCATAACTACTGATACATGCTACCACATGGGTAAACCTCAAAATAATTATACTGAATGAAAGTAGACAGCCAAAAAAGAATACCTACTGTATGATTCTATTTTTATAAACTTCTAGAAGATTTAAACTAATCTCTAGTGACAGAAAGCAGATCAATGGTTGTCTGGGGGTGGAAGGAAGTGTGGGAAGGTAGTATTACAAGGAAACAAGGACCATTCTGCTTTCTGTGTCCTTCATGTTCTGGCAGGTTGGCTCAGGCAGATGTGCATGATAATGGCAGAGGCAGGAGAGAGCAGGCCCTGTTCAGGAACCCATTTCATATCTTTGCTTGCATGACACCTGATAACATCCTCTTGCCCAAAGCAAGTCACATTGCTGAGCTCTGATTCAAGGGGTGGGGAGACAGACTTCACTTTAGTGTGGGGGACTGCAAAGTCACATAACAAAAAGTGTAGACACAGACAGGGGTATTATTGCAATCTACCACAAAGCCTTCTACAAGGTCAATTAAAATAGACTTCCTTGCTGGTCGACTTTGGTCTATAACTCATGTTTAGAGATCAAGTTTAGAGAATCCAAATTGGTGCACTCTCTTGCCTTCAGGAAATTTTTCCCACACAGGCTTGTGGGAGGTGTGAGGGGTACTGAGGGCCATGCTATACTCTAAAACCTCTTCTACTTGACTATCCAGAATTTTCTCCTATAAAATCTTAGCCTTTTCTCACAGTGTCTCCGAACACTGGCTCATATGTATCAGTTGAACACCTCTCAACATACAGGTAAACCTCCCTGCCATGCTTAGACTCTGCCACAGCTTCTCCCGAGTTAAGAAACCTACAGCTACTATCTTCTTATCTCAATGGATTCTTAGCAACTGGCTCCAACATCTTCATGTTCTTAGAAATGGTGCAAATCTAGCTTTTACCTCTACAACCAGCCATTTTAGAACCCTTTTAGAACCTAAACCATCCCCAGCCATTGTCATCAGCTGGTACTTCCTTACCCGAGACGTCCTTACAGACCCTAAGACCAGTAGGAGACACACCATATTTGAGGATGAAGAGGACCAATAATTGTAACACGGTGAGTTATGAGGCTGGGATGTGGCCACCAGGCTAGCCCCTCGGCAGTCAGCACCACGGACAGGCCACATTCCCCGAGCACACTGGCTCCAAGCCCTTGGCATCCCTAGCAGGTTGCACAGAGGACATGACACAAGAGATGTTGAAGTGGATGGGGCTTTGGACTATTGATATCCCAATCAGGCCTGCAGAAGGGACCTAAGACAGGAAAATCAATGAACAACCATCAGTGTATAGAGAAGAGCTCTTTAGCCACCATAAAAATGTGTATTAATGGAAGGAAAGGATGAGAATAAACCCTCTCCTCCCCCTTGAGAGTGTTTGCCTCTCTCAAGCAGGAACAACCTTCCTCTTCTGATAATTCTATTAGCCATCATCTACATTTGCACAACCCTCGATAATTTACTAAGACTGAATGTTCACAGCCATTTATGCATGCTTTTATTATCCCCATTTTCTGGAAGAGGAAGCAGACGAGAGAGTGATGATTTGCTTGAGGAACCAGCACTCAGCTTTCCTGATCGAGCCTCACGTTCTCTCTGCTACAGCACAGCACCCTCGCAGTTTCCACCCACACTCTGAGACCAAAGCTTCAGGTTGTCCAGGAGGATGCAGAGAAGGTGGCGCGCCACGGGGTCTCAGTCCAGCACCTCTGACCCTGCTAACCTGAACTAGAACAAGCCACTCAGGAAGGCTATAGAAGAAAGCCCTGGCCCCTGGGAGAAGAAAATGCTGTGCTTCGGCCCAGACAGGGGGGACAGAGACTAGAGGGCAGGGGACAAGGTGAGGAGTCCAGGCTTGTCCACAAATGCTTGTGGAGGAAGGGCTGACTCTAACCGGCACCAAGTAAGCAGCCCCCTGGGGCGCTGTGCAGGAGCGGTGAGACAGAAGGGTGGGGCGGACTGCACCAGGGTGGGCTCCTAACGTGGTTCTGTGGGCCTGAGTCGAGGAGTAACAGGACCCCGAGGGACAGATAACAGGGAGGGACGGAAGGAGTCGACGGGCCGCTTCGTGGTGGTATAAAAGTACTTACATTGCAGCTCTGCAGCTCTGCCCGGCACCCCTCCCACCTGCAGCGCAAAAACCAACACAGCTAGGAATCAAGGCTGTCCTTGGGGACAATTTTCTTCTTATGGAGAATTGATTATAATGAAGCCCTGATTCTGGGGACATGTCTGACATTCATTTCCACCGTCAAACTGTTGGCTCCTCTGTCTCCATGCCCAGCTCTGGGAAAAGGCCCCAGGGTCATTTGTGCAAGTGAATTGTTGATACCGGTTGCCCATGGCACACTGAACTAGAGCCCTGCGAAGGCAGAGTATCAGAGCTACCAGCCAGGCTAGCTGGTAAGGAGGACCAGAAGGACAGACCAGATTCCAGGGGTAGCTTAGAGGCTCCCAAACCCTGGGCCAAGAGCATCTCCAGATGCCAGGGCAGGAGGCACTCATTCTCGTGATCACAAGGGGGCCAATGCCACCCACTACATGGCCCTGAAAGTGAACACCTCCTTACATGGAGGTTCAGCACCTCTTTAAATTTGGGGTGTCCCTCTCTAAATTTAGGGTGAGCACCTTCTTGAGCTTAGAGTGAGCACCTCTTTAACTTTTGTGCCCAGGTGCCCTGTTCACCTCTCCCTCGTCCAGGCTCTGCCGGATGCCATAACTTCTCTGTGTCTTACAGACAGCCCTGCCTAACTCTGGAAACCTGGCAGAGTTCCCTAGGGCCAATTCCACAAAGCCAGGACTGTACCTATTCTCATCCACGGGGTCGACAGGAGGTCTCTGAGAGAGCAGGTGGTCTACCTGTGTAGTTCTGGGGGGGCAGACATGCAGGAGACAAGATGACCAAACCTCTTCTCACATACCAGTCCCATTTTTCACCCAACACTCCTCCTTCCAGTTTAAGGCCACACATCATGCTCATTTCCTGGCTTCTGAAATACCCCAGTTCTGGAAACTAGTCCCCTGGAAAAACATTTAGGAAACTCCAGACCGTCAGTCAAACCATCTTGGAGTCCTGTATCTCTGTCACATGGAACTCTGGTGCCTTCCAAAGTCAGCTTGTTTCCCCCACAGTTCAGTGAGAAGAGCAGGCTAGGAGCTTCCATGGCAATGGTCTCTGCGGTTGTCCGGGGTGAGTACTGGATGCAGTTCACAAAATTCTCCTGCAGTAGAGGGTCTCAATTTTTGCTTTCTGTACTTTTCCCACTGGGAATCTTTGTGAAATGAAACTATAGAGGGAGCTGCTTTAGATGAGGCAGAGCCTCACCGATCCTACATGAAATCCTAAGATAGGATACTGCCAATAGGATTCTACAGCCCAAAAGAAGTCCCCAGACACCACCCCACTCCTAGGAGACTGCATCTCCTAGACTGTGCCTGAATTTAAGCAGGGGGAGAGGTGCTGCAGGACCTAGGAGCCCACTAGTTGGCTTTCTGACAACCAAGCTGGCGACCAGGAAGAAGGGCCAGAGGCCCAAGGGGCTTTGGGGGCACGCTCCCTGCTGAGAGTCAGAATATAGACAAGACCAGACACAGGGACATCTGGGACAAAAATCTCAGGTAGTTAAGAGGATAGGATAAGCTGCTTTTCCAATTATCTGTGGCCTCATAATAAAACCACTCCAAACTTTAGTGACCTAAGGCTACATCAATTTTATTATGCTTGAAATGTTGTGGCTCAGGAATTCAGGCAGAGAACAGTGGAGATGGCTCATCTCAGCTGCATGAAGGCTGAGGTCTCAGGTGGGGTGGCTGCCATGGCCTCTTTGCTTCTGACTGTTGGTTTAGCTCATCCGTTCTTCTCCGCTTCATACCTGCTGGGGCTGGGATGTCATCTAGGAGTTTCCTCACTGACACGTCTATGCCTGATGAAGAGGGCTGAGCCAGCGGGGTGCTGACCATGAATCTCTCTCTCTCTCTGTCTTTCTCTTTCGCTAGCATTCTCTCTACATGGCTCACTTGGGCTTCCTCACACATGGTGGTCTCAGGAGCATCAGACTTCTTACATGGGGGGTGGTTACCCCCAGAACAAGGATTTGAAGAGGGCTGGGTGGAAGCTTTTTGTGAATCAGCAGTGTAAGTCTGTATCTTTCTACTGGGCAAGCAAGTCACTAAGGCCAGCCCACATTCAAGGGCCCACCCTTGAAATAGACTCCACCTCTTGATGAGAGGAGTTGCAAAGAGCTGGTGGGCAGCTTCCATCAAGTGCAGCCTACGGTAACAAAGAAACCCCAAATTGCATTGCTATAATTAGGGGTATCTCTCTCACCTAACAGTGTTAAGTACATGGGAGTCAATTCCCATTTTCTGCCAGAGAGCCCAGCAATTAGCTGACCAGGTCTGGTCTCTGGGAGTGTTGCTGCCCCAGGGATCAGCAGGAATATCTTCACAAGGAGACCGTTCCAGGCTCACTTACCTTAGTCATGGCAATTTGTGTGATGTTCAGAAGCCCAGGAGACCTCTGGGGAGATAAGTGCTAGGGAGGAGAGTAAGTTCTCGAAGAAGCAGGTCTAATGCCCAGGGTACTTGTCTGCACCCAGACTGTGGGGATGGGATTTTTCCCCCAGCACCACAGGGCACAGCTTTCTCAGTGGACTTGGCTCCCTCGGAGGGGTAGGAGGAAGTTGCAAGGTGCAAAAAGATTTGAGGGTGTGGGCCCAGGAAGCCACACTTGTCACTGCCCCAGGGCAGAACCTGTGACCTTACCCGGTTTCAGGAACTACACAGAGAAGCCCACAGAACCGCGGCCGCAGCAGCCCCAGACTCATTCGTGCTGCTCCATGCTCCCGGCCTCCCCTTGCCTTCCTTGTCTGTGGAGCTGTCCTAGGTTCCCAGACAGAATGGAGCTGCCCTCAGCCTGCTGGCAGGGTGCTGGGGCCTCTTCCCACCCTCCACAGGCTCTTCATTTCCTGGGTCCACGACAGTCGGCCCAAGCTCCAGCGCATAGTTCCTTCGCAGAGCCTTGCTTTGCCCAGGCCCGGCACACGGGATGTGCCCTAAATGACGGTGCAGGCTGACCTCTGGGGACTTTGGACCCTGGCCTACCAGAACTCTTGGGTTGCTGGGCGGAACTGCCCTGGGCAAGGAGATCGGGCTGTGGCGACTTCTGACATTCAGAAGAGAACTCTGCTCAAGCTGAGGGCCCCTCACCAGAGGCCTCGGGTGAGGGGCGGGTGGGCAGTCAGCACACTCACCCGCAGCTTAGGCACCAGGCAGGTCCCTGAGGGAGTGAGATGGTCGTTTCCTGATTCTTCCTGTGGCAGACATTACAAAAATCCATTCACAGCTGGTCCACTGCCCATTGCAACAAGGGTCTCATCCATGTGACTCCTCCCCATACACATGAATCCCCCCCAGGAAATGTCCTCCCCACCAGCACCATTCCCACCAGAGCCCTTCCTCTGCTGGGGGTTCCTGCGGCCCCCGGAAATCAGTCCTGCTTCTGGCTTCCCTCTGCCCTTTCCCACCAGCATGCTGTGGGCAAGGTGCTGCAACTCCAGGGGTCTGGCTGGGATGTTTCCATAAATAACATGCAGTTGATGATTCCCACCTTGAGGGATGTGGTGCGGACTACACAAGATGCGGGGCTGGGGGTGGGGGATGGCGCAGGGGGCTAGTGCAGCTTGTGGCACATGCTGAGACTTCCTTGAGAGGCAGCTGGGCTGGCACACCCAGGGGGTTTCCAAACCCAGACGCCTTCTGGTCCCATGCTTCTGCCTTCCACTACCCCGTAAAAAGAAAAAAAAAAAAAAAAAAACAGGCCGCAATGGCAAGGCAGGCCCTTCTCTGTGCCTGGGGAGCCTCCTCGTCGGAGCGCTCAGGCAGAACCAACCCTCCCCTCCTGAGCTTCTGTGCCTACTAGCACCCTTGTATTAAACAGGTGAGCAAGGTCACCTGGGCACACCCTCAGGAGCCACGACCAGAACTCTGCTTCAGGCCAGGCCAACGAAGGAACCAGTGGCTACCAGTGTGCTGGGAGATGGGGAGGCCAGGAGCACCCGGAGCATGGTCACCACCTCCTATCTGCCGCTTTAACTCAGCCAAATATCACCAAAGCCTCTTACCCTGTAGCCCGAGGTCAGGTCGCTTTCTAAATGCCAGTCTGAACTTGTCACTCAAGCTCCCCAAAACACTCAAGGCCCTCCCTGCCCATCCTGTGGAGGCTGATATTTCAAGACCCACTCTCGGGCCTCTGCCCACAGGGACAGCCCAGCGCCCCTTCTGTGCTAAGCGCTTACCCACGGTTACCAAGGGAAGAACACACGAAACGAGGATACCAACCCATCTCTCTCTCTTCTCTGCTGTTTCATCGATTTGTTTTTTCAACTGCAAACCAGGGCTGCCACTACAGCATTCCGAGAATGCCCCTTTGACTATAGACCTTTTGTTTCCATCAAAAAGCATCAGAATAACTCTCCACATGCCAAACAAATCAGAGAAAAGGGCTGGGTTCCCAAGACCCTTTCCTGCCACCTGCTGGTCACTCGCTGCAAGACCGTGCAAATCTCCAAAGACTGCCCACGAGAACGTGAGCAAGGGACTGAGCACCTGTGAGGTGCTCGGCATCAGTCAGCTAATTGAATCCCCATAACCATTACGTGCAAGAGGGATGAGGAGGAATCTGAGGCTCAGAGAGATTGAGTGACTCAGCTATTAACCGGCAGGTGTGAGACTGAAATGCTGGAATGACCTAGGTTGGTAAGGTTGGTTTTGCCTATGTGCTCTCTGCCTCAGTTTCCCTTCTGTAAAATGAGGATAACATAATACTTTCACATAGGACTGTCGTGATGATTTAAAAAGTTAATAGATGCTAAGTGCTGAGAACAGGACAGGCTACAGAGTGAAAACTGAATAGATGGGCATTTGCCTACAGTACACACACACACCACACATCTCTCTCTCTCTCTCTCTCACACACACACACACACACACACACACACACACACTGATAGACAGTGGAAACCAGGAAACTGTCTACCACCTGGAGCCAGAGTCTCAAGTTTGGTCGGCAGGTCCTTTGCTTTCTGGCGTGTCCTTGGAAGAATTACACAAGGTGACTAACTAAGCCTTGTTTGCCTCCCGGTAAAATAGGAAGTATGGATCTCCCTGTGTCTCAGGCTATGAGGAGCCAGGACAAGCATGACCATCGTGTATAAAGCATTAAGTGCTCTACAGGTTATGCTGACCTTCTGCCAGTGTGTGTGGCTGCCCAGCACTCCTGGCCCCTTTCCTGGTACAAACCTGTGAACATCTAGAACCTGGAGAGGGCAGAGGCACGGTGTCCTCCACGGCTCTAGACTAAGCCCAGGGGAGCACTGGCGAACCTTCCATCACCAAGCACACTTAGACACATCCCCCTCCATTCCTAGGCTGAAGCACTCTGTGCCCTTCTCCCTGATGTACTTCCACAAACCAATCCCCCAGAAGTGAGGGGGGGACGTGCTGGTGGCCTAAATGAGGGTCTTCACACTGCTTCTCAGGAACAGCATTTCCACATGGACAAAGGGCTCAGGACACTGGGGGTGGAAGTTTACAGTGTCTCTGCCAAGGAGGAGAGTCATCAGACCCAGGGAAGCAGCCTTCTGGACAGCAGAGATGAAGGGTCACACACGGGTAGCCAAATAGGACAGCCTAGCCCTGCCATCTTTGATTTTCTGGAAGGGAGACAAGGTGAAGCCACAATTCGGCCAATACCAGGGTGTGTCATCTGAGCCCAGAGAGAAATGGAGGATGTATGCAGTGCAATCAGTCAGGACCAGAAAGAATTCTAGTTAGTGGGCCATGCGGCCCTGCAGGAAGGATTCAGGACACATCAGTGCTGTCTGTGGAATGTGTCCCTCGGTGAGCGGATGGGGTCTGAGCCACAGCTTGTTGAGTGAAGCAGGGGGAGCAAGAACCAACCCTCCCCTCCTAAGCTCCTGTGCTTACTAGCACCCTTGTATTAAACAGGGTGGAGACAGCCATGGCAATGAGGGTCTCACCCGTGTGACACCCCCGTACTCATGAGCCCCCCAGAAAATGTCCTCCCCACCAGCACCATTCCCACCAGAGTGGAGACAGCCAGGAGCCAGCAAGTCTAGAAAGCTGGGTCCAAGACAATATTCACCCTGGACAAACGGAAGGTCAGGTGCTTGAGCACAAATACCAACTGCCAAGAATAGGTAAGGAGGACGAAGCCGATCAGCTTCTTATGTCAGAGCAAACCCTCAGGGGCTTAACCAACACTGGGTCCAAAGCAAGGAGACAGGAGTGTGTGATACAGCCACCAAACCAGCAAGTGAAAATGGGGTCACAGAAACAGCTAGAACAGTGATCTGGGCAAGGGAACAGGGGTTGGGGCGGTCCCACCCACGGCCAAGCACTGAACCCAGACACACGGCACATACGGGTATGGCCTGCAGGACAGTGAGGGCCCTTGAAGCCATGACATGTGGAGGACAGCTGGGGAGCAGAGGGGCTGGTGACCTGTGAGCATGAGCTCTCTGTGGGGACACGAGGCATGGCGGCATGACCAATGTGGGCAGAGGAGGAAAGGCATCTGTGCTCGGGGACTGGAGTAAAAGACCTCTGGGGTTCTGCCTGAAACCTCTCTGGTTTCCAGAGCCCAATCCAGAAGGCTCCCTGCTCCCTTGCATTTTCCCAGCCACCAATCCCTGTGCCACTTGGAGAAGAGCCTAGCCTAGCTCTCAGTCCCCAGGGAGAAGGCTCACTCTGCAGCCAGGGAACCTTCCACAGGGCCGCAGTGTGGCTGGAGCACCCAGGCCCACTTTCCCCTCTCCTCTTCCCCTCTTAGTGTTGATCGGCGTGGGCACTGAGACCTTCCTCCAGGGGCAGTTCAAAAGCCTGGCTTTCTATCTGCTGTGAGTATGTGTGCATGTGCCCTTCCCTGCCTGCGTGTTCTGCTCTGGCTCACCCCGAGTCTGTCAGACTAACACAGAGCAGCCCCCACCCCTTTCCCATGCTAACTCCATCACATCCCTCAGGTGGAAGAAGTAGAGGGGGCTTCTAGGATATTCTCTGGCTTGGGCAGGGCTTTGGTCAGATCACCCCATAAATCAAACAGTTATCCTTCCATCCATCCACCTACACAGCCATCCATCCAGCCATCCGTCTGTCTGTCTGTCCCTCCACCCAGCCCGCCAGCCAGCTACCGTGCAGACAGCCAGCCATCTATCCACCCATCTATCTTTTCAATCATCTCTTTGTTCAGCAAACATGAACTGAGCTCTTGTTTTAGAGAGAGAGGAACCAGTTCCAAACACTATGTATTTGAACCCTTCTACATGCCAAGCAGATTTGTTTCCACTGTGTCCTTTAACTCTGACAGCACCGGAGAAGGGCATATTGTCCTAGTTTTTCAGATTAGCAGATTCAGAGGGAGTGAGCAGCTCAGCCCAACAAACTCACAGCAGCAGGGCCCAGACTCAGGCCCGGGTCCGTCTAGTTCCCCAGCCTCTGTCCTCTCTTCCTTGCCAACTGCCTCACAAATGCCTGCCGGCGGGAAGGACATCGCTGTGCAGTGGTGGCCTGATGACGGAGGACAGCCTGGGGTCCCAGCCGGCTCTGACCAACCGGCTTCTCAGCAGCCCCATCCTGAGGGACACGGGGCACCTGTGCTTTGTCCCGCGGGGTCACCAAGCTGCCTCCTCCCTGCCCACACCCACCCTCATCCCTGCCTCACTGCCCAGGGCAGCTCTTGGATTTGCTAGGTAGACCACCCCCACCGTCTCTCATCCATCCTCCACCCGTCCAGCCCATTGCCACTCTGCCATGAAATTAGCTACCTAGAAACACGGGGCTGTTCTGGAAGCTTCGGCTGCTGCCACGGCCTCCAGACCCTATTCCTCTGCCATCTCCTGGTCTCCATTTTATTTCTTGTCACCCAACTTACACCTCAGGAGCTTCTGACTCTTTCTCAAACTCACCTACATCACCTCACCTCCAAGCCCTTGCTTATCCCGTTGAGCACCCAGGGTGACTGACCACCCACCTGGACATTCCCAAAGCCCGATATTCCTTCCTGGCATTCTGCCCTGGGAAGCCTGCCCTGAGCCTGGGGCCCCTGCTGCCTGGAAGCGACCTCTCTTCGCTCTGAACTTGCTCCATGTCTTACTGAGCCTGTCCCTGGCCGCCACGCCCTGTGTCCCCGGAATCCAGAAGCCAGCCTGGCCTTCCTCCTCTCCTCCTCTCTCTACTTAGCTTACCCACAAACCTCACTTCAAGTAAGAGGTAGGTGCGATTGTCCTCCTGTAACAGGTCAGGTCCGTAGCCAGTTAATGCAAACCATGTTCTGCCCAGAACCCTGCCCCGTCCTGACTGCTCTGTCCCTGCCCCTCTGGTCACTCGGTCATCCAGTCTAGAAGACATGATTTCCAGCCTCAGGTCCCCCCAGCCCTCGCCGTGAGCTAGTTTGTGTTCTCCCTGTGCACCGCTCCACAGCCGCCCGGGATGGGAGCCCCTACCTGCCCGCCCATCCCTCCTGCACTCAGCCCCACTCACTCCTCCAAGGCCATCACAACGCCTCCCTCCTCCCGGTCTCCCTCCCTCACACACACACACACACACACACACACACACACACACGCGCGCGCGCGCGGTCTCCCCTGCAGATCTCAGACTCCTGCCTCCGTGTACCCCTCCACTCAGGACGTTGGCCGATTGTAGCACACCCCTGTGTCACTGTCATTCCCTCCCCTGTGTCCCCGGGACCCGGCAGGGGCCGAGGCTCAGAGCAGGCTCCCATAGGCACTGAGCTATGGTGGGCTTTCTCCTTGTTCTTCTCCACTTCTCTGCGCACCGGCTTCCTCCCCCACCTTTCTCCTTCCCGCGGGGCCCCTCGCCGCCTTCCTCACGCTCCCCCACAGACAGCAGCCACACCATTGGCTGAAGGGTCTGCGTGGCTGGTGTGGCGCCCCGGGCAGAGGCTTGGTTTGTGGGATCCTGCTACCACGGCAGGGCTCTGGGCTTGGATTCGCTGCCCCACCTGAGTGACCAGACCTTCTTGGCCTCAAGAGGCACAACGTCTACAGCACCAGACAGGACACCTGGCGAGTCACTCTACTGCCCAAGCCTCAGTTTCCTCCTTGCCCCCCATCCCAGGATCTAGAAAAAGGCAATGGCACTTGTTTTACAAAGCACGCACGCTGTTGTGCTTGTTAGGAACCCAGGCTCTGGAGTCTAAGGGCTGGGTTCAAATCTTGGCCCTGTAATTACTGTCAGTTTACAGATGAGGATGCTGATGCACAGGAAGGTCCAGCCCCTTGCCTATAGGCACACAGCTGATCAGTAGCAGGGGCAATGCCCAGGTCCCTGAGGAAACTGTGGCCCCAAGCCACCTTCTCCTGCGAGGTAGTATCTCCTTTCACTCATTCATTCACTCCAGTGGTGCCCACGGAGCACTTAACAATAAGCCATTCCTAGGGTGGGCCTGGCTACAGGGAAGAATTAGAGAGGGAACTGACAAAGGGAGTTCATAGACTGGTAGCTGAGGGACCACAGTAAAACAGGGAGAAGCAAGAAGTCACCAGACAGACAAAGGAGGAAAGAGGAGTCCTTCCAAGAGGGGCTAGCTTGTGCAAAGGCCCTGTTAGCTTCCTGTGTAGACAGAGGACTAAGGAGGTTCATATAAGGCTTTAAAGGCATGCTAAGAAATTCCAGTTTTATAGGCCAGTAGGACCCTCCAATAAAACATGTTAAGTTCCATTCCCAAAGATTCTGATATATAAAGTCTGAGGCTGGCCCAGGAATTTATGATTTCACATCTTTCCCAGAGATTCTGATTGGAAGTTCCCTGGACCACACTTGGAACATGAGGAGCTTTTGAAGCAATGTGGATTGGGAAGACCAGGGTCACATTCAGGTGTCAGAAGGAGCCTCAGGGCAGCCAGTGGGGATGGAGTGGAGGAACAGGAAAGGGAGAGGGGATGGCGGGGAGTTAGGGAGGTGGAAAAGGGGAGTCAAGTGCAGGGGTCAAGGGGGCAGTGCCCAAACTCAGGTCATATAGGTGAGGCCAGAGACTGGACAGTGGGCAAAGAGGGAGAAGGAAAGGAGTCGGGAACAGATCCAGCCTTCAGGTTCGCACAGCCGAGCAGCGAATGTCGTGCTAGTGACAGTAGGTAGGATGACGCTGGCCACACAGGGGCCGGTGTCAAGGTAGCCTCTCACCCATCTCTGGGCCCGGGCTCGTACCCCTCCACTGAGGCCCAGCCCAGCATAGGCCCTGGCACGGACGCAGCTCCTGGCAGATTCTGGCTGGGGGGCAGCATTAGGCCGGGGAACTCCGGGTCAGTCTGTTGGCTGTAGGGCCAGGAGCCCCGGATGCTGTGGGAAACAGGCTCTGGGAGAGCGAAGGGCAGATCAGATGGCTCCAGACCTCCCTTCCCTGTCTCCACCACAGGTTTATAGGAAGTGTCATCTCCGTGTGTGAAGGGGCCTACTTTGTGGCTCAGCTGCTGGCCGCCTGCTTCCAGTAAGTAGCCTCCAGAGCAGCCCTTCCACCACCTCCTAGCCCCAGACACCCCCAGATTCCTCCACCCGTGAAGCCACAGCCCACGTGATGGTCTGCTCCCAAAGCAGCTACGGACGGGTTCCCTCCCCACCATGTAGCCAGCCCCTGCCCGGGCATGGGCTCAGGTCTCCAGGGCTCAGTGGTCCCCTTTCTCTGCTCCCAACCAGGGGAGTGGAGGGAAGCATTCACACAGGGCCCATTTCCACCCAGAAGCCCCTGCAGAGTCCATCCCCGCCTCCAAGAATAGTCCGTAGCTGCACCTGCCATCCAAGGCACCCATGGAGAGGTGAGGACCCTGCGGAGTAAGCAGAGATAGATTTGAGAACTGGTTCTTTTTCCTGCTAGGACCCAGGCACAAGTCAGGGGCTGCAAGGATCTCGGGAAGCCACTTGGCCATGGAGGCCCATACTTGCTGTCCAGCAGTGCTCAGTTCATAGAAGCTGTCATCAGTGTGGCCAACGGCTGTCCCTGGACCACAGCTCTCAGAACCTCAACAGTTGCATCTCTAGGTAGTCAGAGAAAGAGCCAGGCCTCAAATCCAGCTGTCCCTTGCAAGGCCATCAGCTGCCTCCCAAGGTCACCAGCCCTGAGGCAACAGGCTTCCTCCTTTCCGATGAATGGCACTGTCAAGGGATCTTTGCAACTTCTCTGGGACCGGGAGGGAGGAGCGCTGAATCCAAAGGGGAGTTTCACACACCGCACACCACCACCCCCCACCCCCGTCCTGGACTCCCCCCTCTCCCAGCCAGGGTCTGGTCACAAAACAACGTCCACCAGAGGGCACCAGTGAGCCATGGCCATGGTGTGCGGGAGGAGGGCCGTGCTCAGGACCAGCGCGTCATCCTCCAGCCCCTGCCACTGCCCCCAAACTAGCCTGGACAGAGCCCTGCTCCAGACCAACTCACAAGATGAAGGAGATGGACCTAAAGGGAAGCTCTTTCCTCCTTTGAAACCCGGAGGCAACACCGCTGAGGAAACCTGCTGGGCATCAGGCCTCTGCCAGGCCCTTGTGTGGTCCCTGCGGGCCAGTTTAAAAAGAAGCCCCTCTGGGCTGATGCCATCTTATGCCTAGGTGAGGCTCTGTGAGCAAGGTGGAGCTGGATTCCAGCCTGTTCACTCAGGTGGCCAGGCGGCTTGTGCAGTGCACAGTCTACACAGTGGTCCCAGCCAGCTCTTTCCCATACTGCGTGCCTTCTCCACTCCACTGGGGACCTCCCAATGGACCCCTGAGTCTCCTATTCTCCTTCCCCCTGACTTTGCTGAATCCTGATATCATTTAGCTCCCTTCACCCCTGACAGAAAGACGGGGTGAGGCAGCCTTTCAGAAAAATTATAGGCCCTCTGGAAGGACTCAGGCAAGACCCCAGACTGTGGAACCCATGATAAGGACTCCAGCCCCTTGGGAGAGTTTAGTCAGAGGCCACTAAAGAGAAATGGGCACAGCAGGACCCCATCCCAGCCTCACACGTTCTGGGCCTTTTCTGAGTTTTTTCCCATTTCCCACTAATCCTGGACTCCCTCCCACCAGGTGTCGACCAGAGTCCCTGGCCTCCAGAGCAAGGGAGAAAGCCCGCTGGCTGGGCTGCTTCCAGAAGTTCCTGGCATACATGTTGCTCTCTGTGGCCTGCTTTCTCCACCCTGTCCTGGTCTGGCACGTGACCATCCCAGGTAGGAGCTCCGGGAGTTAGTGGAGGCAGGGAGCCCCCACCACAGGCTCCTGGGCTCTGAGCAGGAGGGGCTGAATCCCCCCGCACAGGCCTCAGTAACACGGGCTCCAGGGCCCCCCATGGCCCCACTGACTTCCCTGGCCTAGATCACAGGATGAGGAAGGGTCAGGCATCCTTCATGCTGATCAAGTAGCAGGAATGTGCCTTCATGGAGGTCCAGAGGCTGCACCCACAAACAGAGACCCTTCCTCCAATGCCTATGTGTGTTCAGAGCCTTCAGAGGGTGTGAGATGGTCACTTCTCTGTGCAAACCCTTCCATGTCTCCCCAGTGCCTACCCATTCAGGTCCAAACTCCTCAGCCTGGTTTTGGAAGGCATGCCGTGATGGGACCCTCAAAGCCTCAGCATCTTCCCCTCCACCTCATAGACCGTGCTAGTCAGCTAGAAGCCAGGACTCAGTGCTCCCAGCCCTGGGTTTTGTCCACGACCTCCTCTGCTGGTAGCCTCCTCTTCCCTGCTCCCTAGCTGTGAAAACCATGTCCTTCCTCGTGACCCGCCCAAAATGCCGGGAAGCCCACTGCTCAGGGAGACAAAGTCGAAAGGCAGAGCCTCTTCTTCCTTCCTGTGGTTTCTTCTAATGTACCTGTCATAGCATTTCAAGGCCACTCTGCACGGCCCTTGCTGGACTCCAGAGGATTCAGCATTGCCAAGGCCAGGGCGAGCCACCACCGCCCACTCCTTGGAGAGCGAGAGCCGCCCAGAGGCTTCCTCTGGATAGGGCGGGTCTCCTGGCAGGAGACCCCAGAGCTGCAATCTCAGCCTGAGACAGAGGGACCTCTGGCCTGGAGACTGGGGGAAGAGGGGCCACCCAAGAGGGGGACCCATGCTAGGCCAGCCCCAGCCAGTAGGATTTACACTTTCCTCCATGTTTCCTGGGGAGGCTGAGGATGGAGCATCTCCCCACTTCTGGGAATGGATGGAAGCCCAGTTCAGCAGTGGGAGCCCAGTATCCAAAATAGGGTGCAGGTCCCACTGCGGGCATCGCAGGTCCAGCCCAACACGTGGTCCTAACATGGAGGCCAAGCATGGCGATGAGAGGCCAGGCAGGTGGCTCCAGGGTCAGCTGTCAACGCAGGGGGCCTCGGGCACATAGGCCCCTGGCTAACAATCAGGGTGAGGGCCCAGCACGGCACCGGCCCCGCTGACATCCCTTAGCCAGACACCAGGCCTGCCCCTGAATCAGAAGTGGGTGTGATGTGCAGGCTGGAGCCCAGAGGGCCTGAGCCTGCCACAGTGGCCCCTTTGGAACAGTGTGCTTGGACAGTGCTCTGTCCAGCTCCTCCCCAGCATCCTGACCTCCTGCATCCCCTTCCAGGCTCCATGCTCATCATCACCGGCCTGGCCTACTTCCTGCTGAGCAAACGGAAGAAGAGCAAAGCCAACCTGGAGGTGCTGGCTCCCCCTGAGCAGTACACGGACCCCTCCAGCAGTGCCGTGAGCACCACCGGCTCTGGGGACACGGAGCAAACCTACACCTTCCACGGGGCCTTCAAGGAGGGGACTGGCTCCCTCTTCATCCACATGAAGAGCATCCTGAAGGGGGCCAAGAAGCCCAATGCCCTCCAGTGCCCAGACACCCTGACAGAGCTGACTCTGGAGCCAGCCGACTCGCTGGTCAAGAAGAAGCAGGTGCACTTTGAAGACAGTATGGTCAGAATCATCCCGTCTCTCACTGAAGACCTGGATGATGGGGACAGCGAGCCAGAGGAGACCACATCTGACACCACTCCCATCATCCCTTCCCCACAAGCCCCTACCTTCTTGTCTTCTCTCACGGACACCAACCTATTCTGAGTTGCTCATTCCAGCCCCCTGGGGGACACTCAGCAAGGGGTCTGCAGAGATTGATGGCCCTGCCTGGAGTTTCCTGATACCTGAGGGGCCCCCAGGGAGCTTGGGGTCTTCACAGGTTAGGGCTTCAAGGGGTAACCAGACTTCCCCATGGTAGCTAGGCTTCTGGGACCATCGAGTGGCCTGGCAGATCCTGCAGAGGCCTGGAGGAAGGCACAAATGAAGCTCGTGCTGCCTCAAGCCAACAGAGGTTCCTCCTTCCTGGACACGGAGTGGGGAAATCCTTGTGCTTTCCCCGATGGAGACCATCAGTCCCACTTCACATAAGGCTGCTTCGGCCCTGGAAGCCAACAGGCTTCTCTTGTTCCTGACATGAGGGCCCAGCACTCAGCAAGGACTCCTCGGCCATCCCATCTTTGATGCAACAACCTGGCTTTCAACAATCCCAAGGATGTGTTGGCTACTTGAGCAGCTCCAAGGCAGGTGTTGAAGGTAGCCCTAGATCCCAACCCCCAGGCAAGATGGCTCCCAATGTAGAGGGAAGGCAAGGCTGCCAAGCCTCAGGATGGGAGCAGCGGGAGCTGTGGGCCGCATTTTCTGCGTGCTCTGGGGCTGGGCAGCAGGAGGTACAGAGCACTTCAGGAAACAATGCTGCTCTGTGCTCACTGCAGGGACAGCCAGGCTCATTCCAGAAGCATTGCTGAGGACTCCCCACATCCCCACCACATGAACTTTCCCAAGATTCCAAACAGTTGATGTAAACTAAAAGATCCTGGACGGCGACAAGGATTCAGCAGCATGTGCCCCAGCACAGCACCCAGCCCCTACAGTGTGTGGGAGACCAGGGAGGCTGTGCTCCCCAGACACATGGCACAGAGAGGCGGCCCTGCCATGCTCAGGGGCCTGGTGGCAGAATAGGTGATAAATATACATTTGTTTTAAATGTAAGGGAGGGAAGACATGGGATAGAGCAGGGATGAGAGGAAAGTGGGCAGGCCAGCTAGCTCTCTGCCACTGGGCTAGGGAAGTGACAGTTAACCTAGAATGAACAAAGAAATTCAATCAGATATTCCTTCAAAGATATGCAAAATGGTATTTGTTTCTAAAAAGTGTCCTTTAGTCCATGGGATTGTCGCAAGAAGACAATAATGTGTCGCAGACACATTATTCTTCATAGGTAATCTCAATGAATGAGCAATCTGAAGAAACAGTTATATTGTTTCCCCGGGTGTGTGTGTGTGTGTGTGTGTGTGTGTGTGTGTGTGTGTGTGTGTG
>NW_027397082.1:30557884-30572622 GCF_003265705.2 Callorhinus ursinus
GTGTGTGTGTGTGTGTGTGTGTGTGTGTGTGTGTGTGTGTGTGTGTGCGTGCGCGTGCACGTGCGCGCGCGCGCAAGCACCCAGGTTCTGCAGAGCAACCCTTAGAACACATGCTTTAAGGCCTAGATAAGAAACATGTGTTCATTCCTGTGCACTTTTCAACATTCCCTAGGAGTTACTTCGCAAACATGGGAATAAGGGCTAGCCGCATGATCAGTCTGGTGCCCAAACTCAACAGGTGTCCCAAATGAGCAGCCCTCTCCCCGCAATAACCCAGTTCTCCGGTAAAACCAAGTGAGAACAAACAAATAAATATGTTCCCATGAGTCCTCAAGGATGGAAGCAGCAGAGCTCCTGAGCTGCCACCAAGGAAGAGCTTCAGAATCTGAGGGTCCACAGTCAGGGGAGAGTGAACAACAGAATGCGGGTATTGGTAGATGGGAATGGCACCCAATTCCTAATGGGCCAGGTGTCCCAGGCAGGCCCCCTGTGCACAAAAGAAGCCCATGTGGAGAGGAGCCAGGGCTCCTACACCTGTCACATGCAGAAGGGGAATGTCACATGCAGACACCCACACAGCACAGGCATGGCAGGCTTCTGGGGAACCCAACGCTTCTGCTCTGTTCTCAGAGCCCAAGTCAGCAGAGTGGGGACGGATGACCAGGTCACAAGAAGCAAACGCCGAAGTGTATTATCAGAGCTGTTTAATAAACACTTCTGTAAACCCAAGGAGTAGAGCATTGTCTGGGCTGGGTCCTAGAGGGGAGGCGCACGTTGGGAGCTCCAAGGGATACGATGTGCCTGCCCTCCTGAGACATCTGGGCTCCCTGGTATCCATCATCAGTTAAGCGAGAGTTTGCTGACTACGCATTAGAAGCTCAACAACTATGATCTTCCCTAACTTAGCAAAGTAAAGCTCTCAAACACGCTATTGCTGCCAACAACAACAATAGCAGCAAAGCTGGGGTGAGATCACTAAACAGCCTGGAGCCCTCACCTCTGTCAGTAGACCTGACAAGAAAGTGGCAATGAACACCTCCTGATGAGCAGATGAGCACCACGTGTCACCATTTGATTCTCAGCCCAAGACACTCCGCAGCCACATCCCTATGCACTGTTATCTCCGTAAAGATGTTGTGATGACCCTTATCCCTGATGAGAAACAAAGACCAGAAGGGCCGACCCTATCCTGCCCTTTTCCCTGTCTCAGCAGAAAGTGGACCAGACGTTGTGTAGACATGGAACAGAGGTTCCTCCTTCCTGGACACGGGACACTGGGCTGGGATCATTGGCTCTGCTCCTAACATGCTGACCGAACTTGGCCAACCTTCTTCATCTCTCTGGTCTCAGGTTCCCCTCTTACGTGGGAATAACAGCACTTCTCTCAGGACTGGTGCAATGACTCCACCGAAAACGATGGGGAAAGTGCTGTTCAGATCACAAATCACCCAGGTCGGTGTGAGTGCACGTCCCCATCACTGTGGGGGCCTCACACTGTGTGTGAGTGCCCTTCAAGAAAGTCCCAGAGTAAGGAAGCACTGAGGAAACACCACCAAGCTACCTCTTGGCAGCAAAGCCAGTGCAGGTCCAAGAGTTCCTTTCTTCCCTCCAGATTCCAGGGCTTGAGCCTGGGAAGAGTGTAGCCACCACCCTCCAGCTTAGACTGGCTCTTAGAGAGCCACAGTGGACCCTCGATCATGAGGAGCCAGGCTCTGGGGGCCATCCAGTATGACCTCTCCGTCTCCCATCAGCCCTAAGGGATGGGTTTCTTTTTTTTAGTTTTTAAAATTTATTTATTGAGATATAATTCACACACCATAAATTTCACCAGTTTAAAGTGCACAATGAAATGGGTTTTAGTATATTCATAATCAAGTTCACCACAATCTAATGTTCACAATATTTTCATCACCCCCCAAAAAAACCTGGTAGCCATTAACGATCACTACCCCAACCCCACCCAAAGCAACCAATAATCCACTCTCTGTCTTTATAGATATTCCTATTCTGAACATTTCTTATAAGTGGGATCCTATAATATGTGGCCTTTTGTTACTTGCTTTGTTCAGCTAACATAATATTTTTAAGGTTCATCCACGTTGTAACATGTATCCTTATGTTACTCCTTTTTGTGGCTGAATAATATTCCATTATATTGATATGTCACATTGTGTTTATCTATTCATCTGTTGATGGACATTTGGGTTGTTTACACTTTGTGCCTATCATGAACAATGCTGCTATGAACATTCATTTTTGGGGGTGGATATATATTTTCATTTCTCTTAGACATATATGCCTAGGGGTGGAATTGCTGGATCAAATAGTAACTCAACGTTTAACTTCTTGCAAAACTGCCAAACTGTTTTCCAAAGGTGCTATTTCATTTTACATTGCCACCAATATATGAGGGTTCTGATTTCTCCACATCCTCACCAACATTTGTTATTGTCTGTCTTTTTTATTATAGTCATCCATTCATTATGTTTTGATATGCATTTCCCTAATGACTCACGGGGTTGAGCATCTTTTCATGTCATTATTGATCATTTGTGTATCTTCTTTGAGACATGCCTATTCAAATGCTTTGCCTTTTTTAAAATAGGTTGTCTTTCAGTTTTGAGTTATAAGAGTTTCTTATACATTCCGGATACTAGATCCTTATCAGATAAATGATTTACAAATATTTTCTCCCATTCTGTGGCTTGCCTTTTCACTTTCTTGGAACTGTCCTTTGAAACACAAAAGACTTAATTTTGGTGAAGTCCGATTTATCTATTTCTTTTCTTTTATTGCTTATTCTTTTGTGGCCAAATCTAAAAGGCCATTGCCTAACCAAAGGTCATGGTTTATTCCTGCATTTTCTTCTAAGAGTTTTATAGTTTGGGTTCTTAAATTTAGAATTATCAGTTTGGGGGTAATTTTTGTGCATGGTGTGATATGGAATCTAACTTAATTCTTTTACTTGTGGATATCCAGTTGTCCCAGCACCATTTGTTGAATTCAATTATCTTGGCACTTTTGTTGAAAATTTATAGACCATAAATTTCTGCACTTGCAACTTTATTCCATTGATCTGTGTATCTGTACTTATGACATTACCATGGTTCAGATCACCGTAACTTTGTAGTAAGTATGTTTTGAAAAATAGGAAGTGGGAGCTCCCAACTTTATTCTTTTTCAAGATGATTTGGCTATTCAAGGTCCCTCATATTTCCATATGAATTTTAGGATCAGCTTGTCCATTTTTGCAAAAAAAAAAAAAAAAAAAAAAGCCAAGCTGGGATTTTTGATAGGGATTTCATGGGCTTTGTAGACCAATTTTGAGAACATTTTCATCTTCACAATATTAATTCTTCCAACCCATGAATATATGGTGCCTTTCCATTTACTTAGATCATCTTCAATCTCTTTCAATGTTATGTGCAAGCTTTACCCTTCTTTGTTAAAATTATTCCTAAATATTTTATTCTTTTTTCTGCTTTTGTAAATGGAATTGTTTTCCTTTTTTTCTCAGCTTTATTGAGGTACAATTGACAAATAAAATTATATATATTTAAGTGTACAATGTGATGATTTAATTTACATATCCATTGTAAAATCATTTCCACAGTCAAGTTAATTAACACATCTATCACCTTTTTAGGATTTTGTCCATTTCATCCATGTTATCTAATTTGTTGGCATCATGTTGTTCATAATATTACATTATAGTCCCTTTCATTTCTGTAATTTGAGTCTTCTCCCTGTTTTGCTGAGTCATTCTAGCTAAAAGATTGTCAATTTTGTTGAACTTTTCAAAAAACTCAACATTTGGTTTCATTGATTTTTTCTTTAAAGTTTTTCTAGTCTCTATTTCATGTATTTCTGTTCTAATCTTTCACCTTTCTTTCCTTAGGCTTATTTTGCTTTTAGTTTGCTCTTCTGTATTTTTCAGGTAGAAGTTAGGTTGTTGATAGGAGATATTTCTTATATTTTAATATACACATTCACAGCTATACACTTCTGAGTGCTGCTCTAGCTGCATCCCATATGATTCAATATGTGGAGTTTTTGTTTTTACTTATCTGAAAGTATTTTCTAGTTTCCTTTGATTTCCTCTTTGGCCCTCTGGCCATATAGGAGTTATGTTATTTAATTTACACTATATTCTAATTCAACTCCATTGTGATTGGAAAACACACTTGGTGTGATTTCAACTTTCTCCATGTTTTCCTTTGAACATATTTATAACAGCTGCCTGGAAGTCTTTGTCACCAAGTCCCACTTCTGGACCCCCTCAAACACTGTGTCTATTGCCCACTTTCTGCCCCTGTATATCACATGTTCTTTCATTGTATATCTCAAAAACATTGTTAACAACTAGACTATTTAAATAATATACAATAATTACCCTGGAAACTGGTTCTCCCCCTTCCCTGCCTGAGTCTCTTGTTGTTGCTTATTCATTTGTTTATCTCTTGTCATCGTTTGTCTACTAAGTTGGCTGGACTAATTCTGTGAAGTCAATCTGTTTTCCGCCAGTATTCAGCCTCTTAGGAACCTACTCAGATTTTTTTTCCTTGTGTTTAATTTTTTTCTTTAAATGTTTTTATTGTTATGTTACTCACCATACATGACATCATTTCTTTTTGATGTAGTGTTCCATGATTCATTGTTTGTGCATAACACCCAGTGCTCCATTCAGAATATGCCCTCTTTGGGCGCCTGGGTGGCTCAGTCGTTAAGCGTCTGCCTTCGGCTCGGGTCATGATCCCAGGGTCCTGGGATCGAGTCCCACATCGGGCTCCCTGCTCGGCGGGAGGCCTGCTTCTCCCTCTCCCACTCCCCCTGCTTGTGTTCCCTCTCTCACTGTCTCTCTCTGTCAAATAAATAAATAAAATCTTAAAAAAAAAAGAATATGCCCTCTTTAATACCCATCACCAGGCTAACCCATCCTCCCACCCCCTCCCCTGTAGAACTCTCAGTTTGTTTTTCAGTGTCCATCGTCTCTCATGATTCGTCTCCCCCTCTGATTTTCCCCTCTTCATTCTTCCCCTCCTGCTATCTTCTTCTTTTTTTTCTTAACATATATTGCATTATTTGTTTCAGAGGTACACATCATTGACTCAACAGTCTTGCACAATTCCCAGCACTCACCACAGCACATAGCCTCCCTAATGTCTATCAGCGAGCCACCCCATCCCTCCTACCCCACCCCCACTCCAGCAACCCTCCATTTGTTTCCTGAGATTAAGGATTCCTCATATCAGTGACATGATATGATACACGTCTTTCTCTGATTGACTTATTTTGCTCATCATAACACCCTCCACTTCCATCCACATCATTGCAAATGGGAAGATCTCATTCCTTTTGATGGCTGCATAATATTCCATTGTGTATATATATATATATATATATATATATATATATATATACCACTTCTTCTTTATCCATTCATCTGTTGATGGACATCTTGGCTCTTTCCACAGTTTGGCTATTGTGGACATTGCTGCTATATACATTGGGGTGCACGTACCCCTTCGGATCCCTACATTTGTATCTTTGGGGTAAATACCCCGTAGTGCAATTACTGGGTCATAGGGTAGCTCTATTTTCAACTTTTTGAGAAAACTCCATACTGTTTTCCAGAGTGGTTGCACCAGCTTGCATTCCCACCAATAGCGGAGGAGGGTTCCACTTTCTCCGCATCCCCACCAAAATTGTCGTTTACTGACTTGTTAGGTTTAGCCATTCTGACTGGTGTGAGGTGGTATCTCATTGAGGTTTTGATTTAGATTTCCCTGATGCCGAGCGATCTTGAGCACTTTTTCATGTGTCTGTTGGCCATTTGGATGTCGTCTTTGGAAAAATGTCTGTTCATGTCTTCTGCCCATTTCTTGATTGGATCATTTGTTCTTTGGGTGTTGAGTTTGATAAGTTCTTTATAGATTTTGGATACTAGCCCTTTATCTGATATGTCATTTGCCAATATCTTCTCCCATTCTGTCGGTTGCCTTTTGGTTGTGTGGACTGTTTCTTTTGCTGTGCAAAAGCTTTTTATCTTGATGAAATGCCAATAGTTCATTTTTGCTCTTGCTTCCCTTGCCTTTGGCGATGTTTCTAGGAAGAAGTTGCTGCGGCTGAGGTCGAAGAGGTTGCTGCCTATGTTCTCCTTTAGGGAATTTAATGGACTCTTGTCTCACATTTAGGTCTTTCAACCATTTGGAGTCTATTTTTCTGTGTGGTGTAAGGGAATGGTCCAGTTTCATTCTTCTGCATGTGGCTGTCCAATTTTCCCAACACCATTTGTTGAAGAGACTGTCTTTTTTCCATTGGACATTCTTTCCTGCTTTGTCAAAGATGAGTTGACCATAGAGTTGAGGGTCCATTTCTGGGCTCTCGATTCTGTTCCACTGATCTATGTGTCTGTTTTTGTGCCACTACCATACTGTCTTGATGATGACAGCTTTGTAATAGAGCAGGAAGTCTGGAATTGTGATACCGCCAGCTTTGCTTTTCTCTTCAACATTCCTCTGGCTATTCGGGGTCTCTTCTGGTTCCATACAAATTTTAGGATTATTTGTTCCATTTCTTTGAAAAAAGTGGATGGTATTTTGATGGGGATTGCATTGAATGTGTAGATTGCTCTAGGTAGCATTGACATCTTCACAATGTTTGTTCTTCCAATCCATGCGCATGGAAAGTTTTTCCATTTCTTTGTGTCTTCCTCAAATTCTTTCATGGGTATTTTATAGTTTTCTGAGTATAGATGAGACCTTGTTTCTTGAGAAAGGCTTGTATTGCTATATACTTTCCTTTTGGACTGCCTTTACTGCATCCCAAAGATTTTGAACAGTTGTGTTTTCATTTTCATTGGTTTCCATGTTTTTTTTTAATTCTTCTTTAATTTCCTGGTTGACCCATTCATTCTTTAGTAGGATGCTCTTTAGCTTCCATGTATTTGAGTTCTTTCCAGCTTTCCTCTTGTGATTGAGTTCGAGTTTGAAAGCACTGTGGTCTGAAAATAGGGAGAGAATGATCCCAATCTTTTGGTACTGGTTAAGACCTGATTTGTGACCTAGGATGTGATCTCTTCTGGAGAATGTTCCATGGGCACTAGAGAAGAATGTGTATTCTGTTGCTTTGGGATGGAATGTTCTGAATATATCTGTGAAGTCCATTTGGTCCAGTGGTCCACTGTGTCATTTAAAGTCTTTATTTCCTTGTTGATCTTTTGCTTAGATGATTTGTCCATTTCAGTGAGGGGGGTGTTAAAGTCCCCCACTATTATTGTATTGTTGTTGTTGTGTTTCTTTGCTTTTGTTATTAATTGCCTTATATAATTGGCTGCTCCCATATTAGCATTATAGATATTTACAATTGTTAGATCTTCTTGTTGGAGAGACCCTTTAAGTAGGATATAGTGTCCTCCTCATCTCTTATTATAATCTTTGGTTTAAAATCTAATTTATCTGATATAAGGATTGTCATCCCAGCTTTCTTTTTGTGTCTATTAGCATGGTAAATGGTTTTCCACCCCCTCACTTTCAATGTGGGGGTGTCTTTGGGTCTAAAATGAGTCTCTTGCAGACAGCATATCGATCAATGGGTCTTGTTTTTTCATCCAGTCTGATAGCCTGTGTCTTTTCATTGGGGGCATTTAGCCCATTTACATTCAGGGTAACTATTGAAAGATATGAATTTAGTCCCATTGTATTGCATGTAAGGTGACTGTTACTGTATATCGTCTGTGTTCCTTTCTAGTCTATGCTGCTTTTAGGCTCTCTCTTTGCTTAGGAGACCTCTTTCAATATTTCTTGGAGGGCTGGTTTCGTGTTTGCAAATTCCTTTAGTTTTTGTTTGTCCTGGAAGCTTTTTATCTCTCCTCCTATTTTCAATGACAGCCTAGCTGGATATAGTATTCTTGGCTGCATATTTTTCTCGTTTAGTGCTCTGAAGATATCATGCCAGTCCTTTCTGGCCTGCCAGATCTCTGTGGATAGGTCTGTTGCCAGTCTAATGTTTCTACCATTGTAGGTTACATATCTCTTCTCCCGAGCTGCTTTCAAGATTTTCTCTTTGTCTCTGATAAGTGTTACTATTAGATGTCGGGGTGTTGACCTATTTTTATGGATTTTGAGGGGGGTTCTCTATGCCTCCTGGATTTTGATGCCTGTGTCCTCCCCCAAATTAGGGAAGTCCTCTACTATAATTTGCTCCAATATACCTTCTGCCCCTGTCTCTCTTTCTTCTTCTTCTGGGATCCCAATTATTCTAATGTTGTTTCATCTATGGTATCGCTTATCTCTCGAATTCTGCCCTCGTCATCCAGTAGTTGTTTATCTCTCTTTTTCTCAGCTTCTTTATTTTCCATCATTTGGTCTTCTATATCACTGATTCTCTCTTCTGCCTCATATATCCTAGCAGTTAGTGCCCCCATTTTTGATTGCCCCTCATTAATAGCCTTTTTGATTTTGACTTGGTTAGATTTTAGTTCTTTTATTTCTCCAGAAAGCGTTTCTCTAATAACTTCCATGCTTTTTTCAAGTCCAGCTAGTATCTTTAAAATCATGATTCTGAACTCTAGTTCTGACATGTACTAAAGTCCATATTGAGTAGGTTGCTGGCAGTCGGTACTAACTCTTGTTCTTTTTGTTGAGGTGATATTTTCCGTCTTGTCATTTTGTCCAGAAGAGAATAGATGAATGAGAGAACAAAATGCTAACAGGGTAACAATGTCCCCAGAAAATATACTCTAAACATATCAGAAAAGACCTGAAGTTGAGGGAAAAGAAAGGGAAAGAAAGGAAAAAAAGAAAAAGAAAAAGATAAAAACAAACAAAAACAGAACAAAACCAAAAAAACAGAATATGATCAAATATGATCAGGCTGGTGCATAGATCAGTGGCACACACTAGATTTGGGGTGCATTTTGGTCTGTTAGAAGAAAGTGCCTCCCAAAATTTTAAAGAAAGAAAAACTTATATATGTACAAAAATAACTGTCGATACGATGAAGGGATGGAATATGACTGTAAAGATGAAAATTATAAAAAATTTTATAAAAGGAATTGATAAGAAGTTGATAGAAAAAAGAAAGAAGAGGATTTTTAAAAAAGGGGGGGGAAAAAGGGAGAGAATGTGATCAGGCAGGAGACTAGAACAAAGCCATACACTAGAGATTTAGGGTATATTTTGATCTGTTAGAAGAAAATGTATCTCAAAATTTTAAAGAGAAAACAACTTATATATATATATGCCAAAAATAAGGGTAACTACTATGAAGGGATAGAATATGACTCTAAAAGTGAAAAATAAAAATGTTTTTTTTAAAACGGGATTGATAAGATGTTGGTTGAGAAAGGGAAAAAGAAAAATTCAAAAAAGAAAAGACATTTATAAAAAAATTAACTTTGAAAGACTAAAGAATCATGGTAAAATAGCCATGGATTCTATGTGCAGTATTCCCCTAGCGCTGGAGTTCTCCCGTTCTCATCAATCGGTAAACTTGGTCTTCGCTGGCTGTTCGTGCTGATATTCTGGGGGAGGGGCCTGTTGCCGTGGTTCCCAGATGTCTTTACCGGAGGCAGAATTGCCCCGCCCTTGTCGGTCCAGGCTAAGCAATCTGCTCGGGTTTGCTCTTGGGAGCTTTTGTTCCCTGCAAGCTCTCAGTACAGCTTTGGAGGATGAGAGTGAAAATGGTGGCCTCCCAATCTCCGCCCCAGAGGAGCCGAGAACCCGGGTCCCACTCCTCAGTGTGCCCCCAGAGAAAAGCAGTCAGTCACTCCCATCTCCCCAGTCTCCGGCCACACTCCGTGCTCACCCGGCCCGTGACCGAGCATTTCTATCTCTGGCACCCGACCCTGTGTGGAGTCTCCAAACCCAGCAGATCCCTGCGGTGCGCTCCCGCGCCGCTCCTCCCGGGGGAGGAAGGGGAGTCTCCCCGGATCGGCCGCTTGTTGGGTCCCTGCTGGAGGAGCAGAGGCCCGACTGTGTCGCCAATCACGGTTTATGGCAACCCTGAGCTGAGAGCCTGCACCTCAGCTCCGTCTCTGCAGCCGGCTTCCCCACTCCGATACCTGGGAGCTCTGCCGCACTCAGGCACCCCCGGTCTTTCTGTGACCCCAAGGGTCCTGAGACCACACTGTCCTGCGAGGGTTCTACCCCCAGCTTAGCTACTGGAGCGACGTCCCTCAGCAGAGCCGACTTCTAAAAGTTCCGATTTTGTGCTCCGCGGCTATATCACTTGCCAGAAGCAGCTGACAGAGGCCCCCTCCCCCGCCGTCTATCCTCCTGAGTATCACTTCGGATTCACTTCTCTGCATGTCCTACCTTCCAGAAAGTGGTCGCTTTTCTGTTCAGAGAGTTGTTGCTATTCTTTTCTTCGATCTCCTGTTGAGTTCGTAGGTGTTCAGAATGGTTTGATCCCTATCCAGCTGTATTCCTGGGACCAGACGAAATCCAGGTCTCCTACTCCTCTGCCATCTTGCTTGGCTCCCCCCTCATGTTTAATTTTTAAACCTCATTCCCTAGGAGTCTCCCCTGGGTCAGCATAAGCCATTTATTGGTCAAAAGATGTGAGTAAGTGCCTTTGACCAGTTAGATACTTACCCTTCACCAGCGTGTGTGTGAGACTTGGAGACTTCTATCACGGTTCTAGAAATTTACATTTCCCCCCCACATTTAGCCAGGGTCTCATAGCTTGGATGTTTCCTCCCTGATCACTCCCGAGAGGGTGCAAGTTTGGACACACAAAGCTTTGTGCCAGGCTATCAGGCATATGTGTGACTCTATTTCTGAGCCTTGCTTTCTAGGAGTTGCTGCTAGCCCAGCATTTGGTGCTTAAGCCTCTTGTGCCAGTGAGGCATCTGCTGTTTGTTGATGGATCTGTGTGTGAACTGGGGAATGATTTCAAGTCTGCCCCTCCTCCTGCGGATCGTGCCTGAATAGGTGCAGTCTAACAATGGCACACAGGCTTCCTGACTCCCAGAATGGACTGAGATCCCCAGAAGGCTCTTCCCGCCTGTCTCTTCACCCAGTTCTCTAACAAACTCCTAGCTGTTCCTCTTTTGCCTGTTGCTGCTAAGGCCATGGAGTTACGAGCCTCCTTTTAATTGCTCTCTACCAAGATCACCATGGTTTTCAATAGCTCCCCTCCACCCCATGCATGGAATTCTCCACATTCTGTTCTAAATAAAAGCAGTCCCCTGAGGCAGAGCTGTGAGTTCTTCATCCTTACTGTCTGCTTTCTCCCCAGATAGAACATCTGTAGCACTGCTCAGGAGCCAGAGATGGGGACAGGTTTCACCTGCCCCGGAGTGACACCCCATTCTGCATGTAGGTTTGAGATGGAGACAGCCCCAGTACTCTCACCTTGCCTCACCCAGCGTGGAGCCTCCATCTTGGGAGTGAGTGGGGTGTGACAGTTGAGGTCCCAGCTTTCTCAGCCCACTGCGCCTGGAGCAGAGCTTCTGCTATGGGAGGGGGCTCCGTGGGAGAAGGGGACCTCGGTCATCTTGGCTGTGCCCCCTCAGAATAGGACTTCTGCAACACAGGGCTGTAAGGATGAGAAACACCAGCATCTTGCCCCTTTGGGGGCAAAACTGTAACTAGACCAGGAACCAGAGGGAGGGGCAGGCCCTGTGTTGTTGGCCATACCGACCCAGAGTAGAGCACCAGCATAGAGTTTCCATGGAATGGAGCTGAGAGGCTATAAGGGAGCGGGTCATGGTTCAAATGCCATAGACCCTCCCTGGACTCACCAAGACTTAGTAGATTTTCTTTAAATGAATGGTTCTCCATTTGCTGTATGCCTTTAAGACAATTTCCAGAGATTTTTTAATAACTGATATTTATAATTTGCTCTAGTTAAATAGCTGTTTCATGGGGGAGAGGGTGCCGAGCTCCACAAGCTGCCAGTCCAGAAACCTCACTCCTAATTTTTTTTTTTGCCATGACCTTGAAGAAATGGAGTGCATTGATGAGAACAAGTGCACAAGACCTAGGCTTGAACCCTAGATCTGCTTTTCACCAGCTATGTGGCTAGAGTTCCTATAACTCCCTCTGAGCCTCTACTTCCCCATTCATAAAGAGGGGATAATAATAGTACCTACTTCCAAGAACTAACTGGTAGCTGGCAAGGACTCAGTAAACATCAGCTCCCTGGTCCCCCTTGAATGTTCCTTTTCTGGAACATGGGTGCCTGCAGGGGCTCTGGTATCCTCTGCTCCCTCCTTGGTGGGGAGCACCCTGCAGCCCTCTCTGTGGGCTGCCATTCCCACCTACTCCTTTCAGCTCAGCCTGGAACCATCCTTTGCCAATGGTAGTTTATCCTAGGAACAAACTTGAGCCTCTTCCTGGGGTCCTATGCAATCCCATTCCTCACTAATCTCTCAGAGGAAACATACTCATTAATAAGTCCAAATGGGAAAACCTCTTGCCCCATTCCCTGCTTGCACAGCATGTCAAGCTTTCTCGGTACACTGGTCAGTCATCAGCCTGCATCTTCCCCTCAAAGCTCTGGGCTCAGCTAGAGTCTGAACAGCAGCTGGCCTGCTAGTGGAGAGGTAGTTGTTTGACCACCTGGAGAGGGAAGGAAATATAATGCTCTTGGGAGACACCGAGGGACTGTCCCCATTGGACAGGGGCTGCTCCCATGGGATCTCCCTGGCTGGTTATCTTATCACTGTTCCAAGAAGAAGGAAGAACTGGTAAGTCAAGACCTTTGCACGGAAGAGATGGGGAATTTGGAGAAGCCAAGTTTCATTTAACTGAAACATTACACTTCCAATTTCACATTATGACACGGGTGGAAAGAGCTGCATAGAAAGAGGCTTCCAGGAGGCTAAGCGTATATTACCATAGGGCTCTGCTGAGATTTGGGGCCTGGGGGAATTAGGTCATCTCCAATGGTCCTGCCAATTCCATCATGGAGAAACGCCCCGCTGTGCACATTAACAGGGAGAATTTGCCCAGACTTCATTCAGAGCAGGCCCAAGGGAAATCCAATTCTGAGTCTAAAGATAGTCTGTGCAATGTTTTGTACAGTGTGGGTTTCTGGAAATTTACTCAATCTCTTAGGACAATGATCTGGGAAAGAGGGGGGCATTAGAACTGGAGAAATATCTTGGGAATATACTGGGGCAGGTGCAAGAGCCCCTCTGATGGAATGTTTACCACCTAATAGATACTGAAAGCCTCTGCGAATCTGAAATCAAATTTCTTTAAAGAGAAGATAACAAGTAAAGTGGATGGGCAGTGCCTGTGATGAGTCATTTGTCCCTAAACAGCTGCTTCTGTGTGAGATTGCACATGGCTCTGAGGGGAGTGAGGGCGCAACAGCTCACTATCACTTCAGTTTCTAGTTCCAGGAAACTCACTGAGATATTCATAGCCCTGAAGTCTTGGGTTTCTCTTTCCAGAGTAGAACATGGCTTCTGTCTTTGAAACCAGCAGCACCAATAGAAACTTAAGAAATAGGTTGCTAGAGACAAAAGTCAGTTTAACTCAACAAATATTCATTAAGCACCTACTGGTGAACCAAGCACCATGCAAAGTGCTGGGCTGAAGGAGTGAGTCAGGCACGCCGTCTGATCCCATAGATGGACCCTAAGTGTGGCTGACACGAGGCAGATATAAGCCCTACAATGAAATTGCACACAACGTGCCATGAGAGATGAATTCCGAAGGAAATCTATGAAGGTGGATCTGTGTTGAGCTTCAAAAGTGGGACTAAAATATTATCAGGCACATAATTGCCCATCCTGGGACAAGGGAAGCGTGGCCAAGCCCATCAGAGTCTGAAGTCTGTAAATGTATTTTCCAAACATAACAAAGACGATTTCTGTGCAGCAGAAAAAGTATGAGGCAAAGAGTGGTATCAACAACAATGAATTGAACAGCTGACAGAATTGAGACCTGAGTGTGGGCCAGGCATTCAGTGCTTTGTAGGTTTCTTGTCCTCTGATCTCCGCAGCGTCTGAGACAGAAACCACAGCATGAAGAATGTAGTGCCTCGCACACTGCTATACAGCTAAGACTCAGTAGAGTCAGCATGCATTCCAGGCTCCAGAGCCTGAATTCTCAGTGCCATCGGGAAACCAAAGTCTGAGACTGGCCACAGATCTCATGGCCCGTGGCCTCGATCGTGCCCCTTCCTCTGGGCCTCTCCCCCCCTCATCTTCTGAATGAGAAGAGTACTGACCAGCTGACCCTAAGATCCCTTCCAACCATGACATCGGAAATTAATTTTTCTCAGGGATAGAAGGAGAGGAGGCAAGGGACAGGGAGGGGTCAAGAATGTCAGAGAGCGGGGAGAACGGACTTAGGTGGAACAAGGCAGAAAACCAGCTCCCCACTTTGGTTGTGACTCGGTTTACCTCAGTTTTCACCCTTGTGCTCACATGCCCGGGCATGGTTTCTCTCCTGAGCACTAAGCACCCTCACCTCCCCAGAGTCAGTCTGCCCTGAAGCTGTCTTGACAAACGATCCCAACAGTTAGAATCCCTTCAGGTGATGCCAGGTTCCATTCAAAATTTATTTACAACCTGCTTCGGCAGAGAAGTCATTATCTTCCGAAACCTTGGTGACGGTTACTGTGTTGTGACCTGGAGTTCACTGTTAAAAGTGTCATCCAAGCAAAGTCATGGAGTTTATTTGGTTATTAATATGATTGTTGGCACATCCTATGCAATGTATCTAAATTGAATTATGGTACCAGATACAACTATAGATAAGAATGAAGTGTGTGTATTA
>NW_027397082.1:30573022-30669091 GCF_003265705.2 Callorhinus ursinus
GAGGGGAGGGGAGGGGAGGGGAGGGGAGGAGAGGGGAGGGGAGGGGAGGAGAGGAGAGGAGAGGAGAGGAGAGGAGAGGAGAGGAGGATGCTAGATGGGCTCTTCTGTACCCCAACCCCCCACTCCAACCTGATCAGCATTGGGCTGCTCCCACAGGGGAGCAGGGCGGGGGAGCTGGCATCTTTTGGATTTCCCTGGGTGGCTGATGGGCCAGAGCAGAGCTAGGCCCAGCAGAGCCTGAGAGCTGTGTCCAGCCCTCCTGCATGGCCTGCCTCCAAGTCCAGGACAAAAATTCCAGCCTCAGCAGGGTCACCCCCACCCCATGCAAGAAGGAATAGCTAAGTAAATGTCACTTTGACACAGGAACACAGCTTAAAGCCCCAGGTTACCCCTCCAGTTTCTTTCTTGGGGTCCAGCTCTCCTGCGGCTCCTGCTTGCTACACTCCAGTCCCGGGGTGTCTAAAGGAGGTTAGCAGACAGACACCAGCCAGCACAGCCTCCCAAGGCCTCTGGCCCCCCTGAGCCTGGAGTTTGCTGGCAAAGGCGTTCCTAGCAACTGGGTGAGGGAGAGGGGAGCCTTCTGGCCGCAGGTCCCGTGGGCATTCTCCGTTTCTCCAGGGACATTTTCAGTTCCCATTTTTCTGGCTTGGGAGGCTCCCTTTCTCTAGCCAGAGTGCCCTCACAGTTAACTAGAGCCTCCACTGCCCCCACCCTACCCCGTTACATGGCACCCACTCTCCCGAACTGCTCTCCAGGCTGTTTCCCACCTTCTCTCCCTTCAAACTCTGCTCACTTGTCACGAGGCAGCAATTTGCCCCCACTCCGGCCCCCCTCTTGTGATACAGCCAGGATTTACAGCAGGCATTGCTGGCTTCTTCTGGGACTGGGCAGTTAGAGTTCGCTTTGCTGGGCTTCTTCCCAGGGGCACCGCTGATTGCTTGCTTGCTGGTAGAGCCTGAATTTTCATGGCTTATCTACCTTCATCCCCTTAGCCACCATGTGTTTCACACAGCTAGTCACAGAGGGTCCATCCTCTGCAGCATGCTCACAGCCTCGTTCTGGCCAAGGAGAACTGAGGGAGATGGCCCAGTACCTTCAGGGAAAGGCTTCTTTGCTACTAAAATGAGCTGCACTGGAGCATACCCTTTCTCTTCTTCCAGTGAATGCGGTCATGTCCGCCAGGAAATATAGGAACCATTTGCAAATACCAGGGAAACTAGACCAATATGCTGAAGATGACAGAGTACAGAGGTGGAAAGAACTTTGGTCCTCGAAGATGCCTTTTGAGACCTTGACTTAACCCCGGAATTACTTATTAGATAACCCCGGCTTTCTTATTATATGAGATGTTAAAACCCACTTTGAGTTTTTTATTCCTCACAGCTGAGGAGTATAGTTTCTCCACCCCTTCTGCCAGGTTTGGCAGGGAGAAAACGTCTGATATCTTTACCCATGGACCAAATCAGGCGGCCTTTTGCCTGTTTTTGTAAATAAAGTTTTACTGGATCACAGCTACACCATTCATTTCAAATTACCATGGCTTGAGTTGTGGCAAGAGAAATGGTATGGTCTACAAATAGGAAAATACTTACTATCTGGCCCTTTACTGAAAATGTTTGCCAACTTCTAATTTAGACCCATTAGGCCAATAGTTCCTCAAAAATTGCCACAGGTTACATAGATACATTAAAACATGACATTCCTGGGAAAGAAGGAGCTGAAGAGTCTTAGAATACTGCCCATCTTCTACAGAGCCTGGGCCACAGAGGCTGTCCTGAGAAGGACAGGATGGGGCTATAAGCTGTGGCCAAACTCAGTGATTGTGATGGTTAATTTTCTGTGTCCACTTGTGTAAGCCATGATGCCCCATTACATAGTCACATACCAGTCTAAGTGTTGCTGTGAATGTGTTTGTTTGGGTGTGATTAACATTTGAATCAGTAGACTTTGAGTAAAACAGATTACTTTCCTCGAGAACGGCATGGGCCTCACCCAGTCAGTCAGAGGCTTTTCAGAAAAGACAGAGGTTTCCCAAGGAAGAAGCAATTCTGACTCAAGAATGTAACAGAGAACCCCTGCTTGAGGTTCCATTGTGCTGGCCTGCAGATTCTAGACTCAAAGACTGCAGTATCAACTCTTATCTGAGTTTCCAGCTTGCTGACCTGCCCAAAAGATTTGGACCTGTCAGCCCCCATAATCACGTGAGCCACTTCCCTAAAATAAATCTCAATCTCTCTCATTCTCTCTCTCTATCTCTCTATCACATCTGTCTCTAGTACTTATCTATCTACCTATCTATTTCTCTGGAGAACTGTGACTCATACACTGATCATTCTAATTCTGTCCCAGCTGTAAGGTCGACATCTTATTTATTATGCTGAGAGGGAGTTTCCAAAGTGAAAAGCCAGAGATGATTCCCAAATGGACATAAAATTGAAGACGTTTATTATTATAGGGCACAACCCTGCCTTAGACACACAGATCTTGAGTTCACAGTTACAAGGTTGGGGAGGAAACTTGGGAAAGCTGGCCCCTGGCACACCAAGAACTAAACAGAGGTGGCTCTGAGGGCAGGTTCAGAGGTGAGGTCAACCTAGCTGAAACATCTTTTTAAACACAAGGTTAACGGGTCAAGTCTGGCCAGCACGCCACTTCCCCGTTGAAGATGTTTCACATTCCTTAGAAGCTGCATGCTTGGAAGAAGAGGTAGGGAGGCTGTCCTTCCCTCCAGAACACAGCGGCCGCCACATTCTCTGGCTGGTGAGTCTCCCCAGAGCGCCCTGAGGATGATCTGCTTTGAAATACAAAGCCCAGGAACTGGACAAATGGCCCTTGTTTGTGCAAATGCTCTGTGCGCTCTCTCTCTCTCAAGGTTCCTTTCTTTTCCATCTGGAAAGTCTCCACTTCCTTTGGCTGTTTAATATCCTAGCTTGAGGGAAGGTCCTAATTGTTTATTATTTTGCCGCCTTGGATCTCAGTCAGTATCTGGCTATTCATAGGAATTCTGGCTCCCAAGCAACACCAGACTCTTTGTAGGGGGAAATCCTTACTTAAGACGTTATACTTTGAGAAACTGTCTTTCCATAAACCATCCTGCCCTTGTACGCCTTCAGGCCGTGTCCAGCCAACAGTCTTGCCATTTGTTAAATGAAGCAAAATATTGAAGAGCATAAAGTCATTTTATATTATTAAAATTATAGTTACGTTGAAAATGCAATTTATTCAGACGTCTTGAATTGTCATAGTCATTTTCATCTTATTTCTGAGAGGTTAGCAACTCATGGCCATTACGACATCCATTCATAATCATCAAGCTTCTGGCAGCCCCACATTGTCAGCATCCTCCAGGATCAGAGCCCAAGTAGAAGGCGGCAAGGTGTATGAAGTGTGGGTGGGTGGGGGGGGGACATAGATTCTGTGGGAGGCTTGGGAAGGCAGGGAAAGCCTAAGGAAGGGAAAAGATGTCCCTTCTTTAGCCCGATTTGTACTGTTGGATGAACCAAATCATATTTATATATATATATATCCATATTTATATGTATATATCTGTATATATATGTCAGGAAACTAGGGAAGAGAAGAGGTGAAGGGAAAGACCTTTGACTCGTTACAAACCAGACCTCTTGATGCTCTCTGCCTAGAGATATTCATGCCATCCTGTCCTCACATGTCTTTAGAGTAGACTTAGGGACAGTGACATCCTTTTCTCAAGACCAAGTAGAGAAAGGGCAAATATTTTTCCCCAAAAGGAAGTTTCAGGAGCAATTTTTAGCTATCTCACCTTTTAAAGCAAGCTCTCCCGCTCCAAGGAAATCCTGTGCCTAAGCACTTATGAGTTCTGTGACGTGGGATGCAAAGCTTTTCCGAAACATAACCACAAAGGACAAGTAATATGTAATATGGAAAGTGCACGCGTGCATGTGCGTATATGTGTGTGTATGTATGTGTCTGTTTAACAAGAAGTCAGTTATGTGGCATACATTATGCAAATTTATATCCATTTGGTGAGTAAATTCTCATTTTCAGGCTGCCTCTAGCATGGGCTGTAGAGTTCCATCCATTAACCCGAAGTTATTATTTATTTGCTAACAAATGGAGTCAATGAAAACCATTTCACATAGGAAAGAAGGGTAGATGGTATGCAGATTATTTGAGAAATCATTTGAAAACTGATGGCAAATCCTTCTGTATGTTAAGATCATGCAGTGGGATGACCTCACCACCCAAGGATTCCATCAAAGCAAGTGGTGCAAGAAGCATTCTGTAAGTGGCCTCTTCCTGCTGGTGGATTTAATAAAACAGAGCCCATTAAAGGAAAGAAAAGCTGCTTGGTTTAAACTGGATCTTACAGACCTCAGTCTAGTGCAATCATCCAACTGTTTTCTAAAGAATATACATTTGAAATCATGAAGACCGAAAAACTGCTTTAAAAAGTTACTTGTTCTGAATCTTATGTCAGAGATAGTAAAGGGGGGGGGGGACCATACCAAGTCATCCAGGCAGTTAACCAGCAATTTTAATTCAAACTCTCCTTTACTGTTTTCAGAGAATGGCCTTGAAAATGATCCTCATTGTTAAAAACATTTATGTTAAATCATATAAACCTATCTTTCAAGACTCAGGGAGATCTAAATTGCATCTCGACAACATGTGATTATACCCAGGCATTTTCACAACTTACCTCTCAAAACACCTGAGGAAAGAAGGTGATTTCTCAGCCTTCTTGGAACACTGCACTGTACCAAGAAGCCGCAAGCAAAAGCTGAGCCCCGCACCCTGCCCGGGGGTGGGGGGCAGCCATATCTGGCGTGAGAAGTCACATGTGTTCTATCAGACATGGGCTCCTTTAAGTGTAGCCCCTTGCAAATCAAACATAAATTCATTCTTGTGGTTCTTTATTGACTAAAAATGTTGGATCGTGAGTGTTTCCATTTGGCTTTTTATGGATCTTACAAATCAGTCTGTATTGTTCATAAAATAATGACTTTTCTAAAGACTTTCTGATGCAGAATGCTATACAAAGTGGAACTGCCCAACATGAACAGGATAATGCCCTGTTCCTTAACGGACTCCCACAGGCCCCCTCTACTGGGGCGATGCACTAGGGCAAGAAGTCTTGCGGAAATTTCGGTGGGACCTCAGCTCGTCCCCCCCGATCGTCCAAAAGAGGTAGATGTTGTTTTACCCTCATTCCTTGGTGGCACAAACATGACCCCCTGGGGCCACCAGAGTGCAAAACCAGATTCTATCCCTTTATTCACCGTGTCCCCTTGGATGGGGTATTGAACCTCCCTGAGCCTGTTTTCTTACCTGAATCTGGCAGAAAGGGGCGGGGGGGAATCATATACCAGATATTGATTAAACACTACCCATTCCAGACAGAGTCAAGATTTTAAGGGAACAGAAACAGTCTTGGGTGCCTGGGTGGCTCAGTCGTTAAGCGTCTGCCTTCGGCTCAGGTCATGATCCCAGGGTCCTGGGATCGAGCCCCGCAGCGGGCTCCCTGCTCAGCAGGAAGCCTGCTTCTCCCTCTCCCACTCCCCCTGCTCGTGTTCCTGCTCTCGCTGTCTCTCTCTGTCAAATAAATAAAATAAAATCTTAAAAAAAAAAAAAAAAGAAACAGTCTTAATGAGTCTCCTCCCTCAAGGAGCTCATGATAAAGAAGTGAAACCTTCAGCTTGCCAGAGGGTAGTATGTGTGAGCCAGTGAGGGACATTTTAGTTAGGGGACCAGGAAAGACCTTGAAGAGAATGTGATCTGTCAAGAAAGACCTGTCATGTGGTGGACATGTCTTGTGGGACATGTCCCACAAGGAACATGTCATGTGGACATGTGGGGGAAGAGCCTTCCAGGCTGAGGCAACAGCAAGGGAAAAGGCCCTGTGATGGGAGTGGGCCTATGCAGGAGAAAGGGTATCACCAGAGCAGAGAGAAGGGCAAGCAGGAGGAGATGACATCAGAGAGACAATAAAGTGGTCAAGATCATCCAGGAAAAGAGTTAACAAACTATAGCCTAGGGTCATATGTGACCCGCCACCTGTTTTTGTAAATAGTTTTATCAGAGCCACAGCCATGCCCTTTGGTTTACACATCGTCTGTGGATGCTTTCAAACTACAACAGCAGAGTTAAGTAGTTGCAACACAGACCATTGAGCCCACTAGGCCAAAATATTTGCTATCTGGGCCTTTATAGAAAACACGAATCTCTGGCTTAAACAAATAGGGGTTTATTTTTTTCCATGATGAGTCTAGAGTAGGCAGTGCAAGAGCCCCATGATGGTAATAATACCCAGATCCTTTTTATCTTTATGGTCCACTAGCCTTAGCATATGGACATGTCTTATCATGATCTCAAAATAGCTGCCAGTGTTCCAGAAATTACACATGATATCCACATTTGAGACAGAAAGGGATATCTGTTCCTTCTACCAGGAAAGCAGAATTTGACTTCACCCCACCCCCAGCACACTTTTGCCTATCTCTTCACCCAGAAGTGGGTCATATGGCCCTGCTAGCTTCAAAGGAAGCTGGGAAAGCCGTGAAAAGGATCGTCGAGATTAAGTTAGACAGTGGCTTTCAAATGTTTTTGACCATAGCCCACAGTGAGAAACACATTTCATATCAGCCTAATGCATGTAAACTGAAACAATAATGCAAAGAAAAGTTTCATAAGACACAACTTATACTTACTTTGTGTGCTGTACACTGATATTTTCTCTTCCATTATTTTTTAAAAACAAGTCACATCATCTACTAACTTAATTTCATGACCTACTGTTGGGTTGCTGCAAATGCCATAGGAAAAATGCAAGTGGTCACTAGGGGCTGGCATGGTGCTGGCTCTCCCTCTCTCAGGTTTTTTCCTTTTTTTTTTTTTAAAGATTTTACTTATTTATTTGAGAGAGAGAGAGAGAGAGAGAGAAACAGAGAACGAGCAAGGGGGAGGAGCAGAGGGAGAGGGAGAAGCAGATTCCCCACTGAGCAGGGAGCCTGATGCGGGGCTTGATCCCAAGACCCTGAGATCATGACCTGAGCCACCCCGGAGCCCCAACTTTTTTCCTTTTCTGTTCCTTTCCTTCCTTTCTCTCTTTTTTCCAAAGGAGAAAGTGGATAATGGATTGGCAACTAACGAAATCCACAACACCCACCATAAGTGAGCTGGGGACCATATACAGTTTCATTGAAAACTGAAGGAAAAGGTGATCCTCCTTCTGAAGGAACTAAGGACCCTGATGATGGACACTTGTGTTCCATGTAAAATCCAGGTGGAAATACCCATTCCCTGGGGGTGTTGAGGGGATTGTGTGGGATCCCCGATGTATTGCACTAGCACAGTGTATGACACACAGTGGGAGTGCAAGACACATCAGGTTGCTTCCTCAAACACAATCATCATTCCAGGCTAGTCCTGGCCCCGGACATAGCATCAACTAGATAAGAGAGAATGATTCATTCTCAAGTGCTGGAAAGCCCCAGGGAAATTGTATGTTACCCTGGTGCTATGTTTATTTACCCTACTGGGCATAGAATGAATACTCAGAGGTTAAGGGCTATGTTGAATTTTCCCCACTGTTTCCAAAAAACTTTCAGAAGCATCAGTTACTGGCCTCAGCTTTGATGACCAGAACTTTGGGCTGTGCAGGAGTGGGGGTCCCTGACCACAGGGGAGCCCTGAGCTGGCCAAGGATGGGTCATTCTTCACAGATTCATGCAAAGGCAAAGTTGAAGAATCTCTGGTCATCTTTAGTCCCCTCGTTTTTGCAGGTGGGGAAATTGAGGCAATTGCAACATGGCAAGGTCATGCAGGAAACAGACGGCAGAGCCCAATCTCTTGACCCCAAATCCCCCAGCCCTGACAACAATGATTAGCACAGCCCCTCTCAAGAGGGGCCCACAAACTCAAAAATCAGGCTGATTTTACCTGCATTTTTCTAGAAGATACATACCAGGTTCTAAAATGGCCATCTGTTTCTACAAAGATTAAGAACCACAGGTCAAATGACACTAAAATGATTTGTGTTGAGAGGAGGGGAGAAGAGGTCCAAAGGTCAGGACTAGGGCTGGTGATATAAAACAGAAACTGCAAACGTTTCCATTAGCCCTTTCCCCATCCCCCACCACACCCCCCACACCCCAGAAACTGAACTGTCTGAGCTCCCCCAAAGGCCTGTGGGTTTCAGTCCCCTCTGCCTTGGTCGGTGCAGGCAAATCCTCATTCAGCTGGCGGTGACTGGAAGAGAAGTTTATCTCCTCTTTACCGTCGGATCCGATTTCTTAAACGCGGTGGAGCTCTGACAGGCCACGCCAATCAAACAGCAGGACCACACACAGGTGCCCCATGAGCAAAAAAGATAACGGATAACGTCCTCCCCAGCGCACACTAGTAATTTCGGCGCCCACTCAGCGGCCTTTGTTGGAAGCCCAGGGTCCTGGTCACGCAAGGGTCCCGGACTCCGCCCACACCCCCGAACCCTCCAAGCAGAGTCTGGGCTGCTTCCTCCAAGGGTCTCCGGGCGCCCTCGTCATGGTGCGGCGACATGTCTCGGGTCTGACTCCCCAACCATCCCCGCCGCCCCTCGGGCACCACCCGGAGCCCACCCTTCGCGGTGTGCCGGGGGCAGGGCGGGACGGGCGGGGCGGCGCCATTGGCCTGCGCGAGGCGAGAGGCGGGGAGGAGGCGGGGAGGGGCGGGGCGGAGAGGGACAGAGGGGGCGGGCCATTGGCCAGTGCTGGGCGAGGGGCGGGGAGGGGCGGGCCCTACGCGCCAAGCCCCGGGGACCTGGGGCTTTAGGCGCCGCGGACACAGCTCGGGTGCCGGCGAGGGCACAGCACGGGCAGAGGCTTCTGGACTGCGCGATGAGCGGAGGGTGAGTGATGTACAGGCAGGAGTTTGGGGGCGTCCGGGGAGCACCGTCTCCCCCCGTCCCCGAGCCCGAGACCGCCCCCAGCCGTGGACTCTGGAGCTTGGGCACCGGTGCCCCTTGGCTGCCGCGTGCAGAGTTCCCTCCCCCTGCCAGCCTGGCGCAGCCCGGGCCTCAGGCCCACTGCTGAGAGCGGGCACTGCGCCAGGCACCTTCTCCAGGGGGAAGGCACTTCAAGGGCTCGAATCTGGGCAGGATAGGTGAGAGCGGCCGCAGGCTACACCTTTGTTCACCTTGTCTCTCGTCTTAGGCATTGATCTTAGTTGGGGGGAGAGGCTCAAAGAGGCTCTGACACAACCCTCAGATTTCGCAGATGGAAAACCGGCGCCGAGATAATAGCAGAAGGTAGCAGAAGGAGGGGCTTGCCTCACCACGCTATTTATAAAGGATTTGCCTGGTTCCCAGACCTGTGCAAAGGGCAGTAGCACAATACTTCTCACTAGCACCTACTTCTCACAGTCCAGATATTTTCATTATCCCCATTATCAGATGAGAAAACTGAGGCTTACAGAGTTATGGAATTGTCCAGTTTCACCCAGTGGTGGAGTCAGGATTTGAACTCAGGCTTTGTTGTGCCAGGTCTCGTTCATTTCACCCACTGACTTCAGAGTTCACCCTGCCTGCCATCCTGTCCCTCCCCAGCCCCCCATGCTCCTGACTCTCTGATTCTGGAGAGATGCTTCTGAGTTTTGACAATCTGACACAGCCTTGTGGGAGGGAGGGCCCCCTCTCACACACCATCAGTGCAAGGCCAGTGCTGGCCGGTGCTTTCTTAAAACACTGTAAGGAGATCTTTAGTAACCTCACTTCATAAACAAATAAAGTTGCAGCAAATGGGCCTGGGATTCTGGAATTTGAACCCAAGCAGGTTAGACTCCAAAACCACACGCTTGCACTGGCTGAAGAAACCCTTACTAGCTTCTCTGTAGTTTTAAACTGCTCAGGGGGCAACCAAGCTTTGTTGCCAGTAGCCATGATTTAAAAAAAGAAAATTGCAATGAATTGGTAGAACTAACAGGTGAACCTGCTCCCCAGTATAATTCCTGAGCTGTGACCACCAGGGTGGGAGGTGCTAGAGGGAGGAAGGGAGGAAGGAGAGACTGGAGGAGCGAGAGGAGAGGAAGGGGGAGCAGACAAGGGGAAGGGAAAGAAGGGAAGACAATGGAACGCATTAAACATAGGTCAAAAATTTCTAGCTGGAAGTTGTAATGGGGTGTGTTTCAGCACTTTGTCAGTGGCAAAGTGTATTTTCAGTAGTTCTTGTCATAATTCTCTGTGTGTGTGGTGCTGGTGGTTCAAGACTTGACAGTGAAGGTGAGGCTGAGGCCACAGATTAGACAGCCCCTGTGAAAGTGGGAAAGGAGGCCCTGTTTCCACCCTGAGACTCCAATGGGTGGCCTGGAGGTGGAGAACAGAGTGAAGGTCCAGGGCCCCCCGGGGCCAAGGTCAGCTGGACAATGCCAGAGGACCAAGAACATGAGCAGAACTCAGCATGTCGCAGTTCAGATTCTGTCAATGCAAAGCCTCACAGGGAGACCCTGACTAGGAGGTCTTCCAGAAGGCACTCTGGACTGGGCCCTGGTTTGGAGAGTAAACTCAGCCATATGTCCTTGCTCACAGCCACTCCAGCTGGGAGGACTGCCATCCGCTTTGAGTCCCACATCCCCATCTCCAGAACCCCGCTATCTCTTCCGACCCCCGTTGCGACCTGTCATGGGAGCCTCGGCTTATTATGGGTGAGCTCCATGTGAGGCCCATCTGACAGCAATCAGTGATTCAGCTAATGAGGAATCTGAGGTTCAGAGAGAGAAAGGGACTTGGCCTAAGGTCACACAGCGGACAAACCAGAGCAGAGCTTTAAACCCAGATCCTTGTGAAGGCTGGGTGGTTATCTGGTCACAGAGTACACTGAAGGAAATATTTTGGAATTGTTTTAAATAAATTAAGATCAAATAGGAAGTGGTTGTACTTCCCATAGCTTTTTCTCTATTAAAGGGGAACTTACAGTTTGCTCAGTTTTCTTTTCTGGCTGCCTGACCTCCTTCCCCAGGATGCACTGCTGAGGGAAGGATTACGCACCTCTTCCGCTTGCCCCGCCTGACTCTGGGGCGGTGGGAGCAGGGAGCTCATGCAACCCCATAGCTGCAGAGCTGGGAAGAGCCCTGAAGACATTCTGGACCAGCTGCCCATACAATCCTGGCTAAACTGAGGCCCAAGGGACAGCACAACATGCTGGAGTCACACGCCAGGTGGATGCGGCAGCAAAACCCACACCCAGACTTCTCTCTGGGAGGCCCCTTTGCCTCCTGTCTCTCACTGTGACACATTTAAGCAGAAGTTCTTAACCTGGGATCTGGGGATCCAGGGGCACATGAATAGGGGCTTCCTGAGGCCCCTGCAATGGTATACAAATTTGGTATGTGCATACTTGCACACTCATGCACATATGTGCATTTTCCCGGGGAGTGTGTTAACACTTTCAAGAGATTCCAAAGGGCTTTCAAGAGATTCCAAGAAAGCACCCCCAGCAACTGCACTTGACCCACAGGCCTGGTGCAGTAGACAGCAGAGGTGGGGGCAGCCAAGGAGAACCCCCGGTGCAGCCCTGTAGCTGCTGGCTCGGAGGGCTTGTGCCCCAGGCATTCAGGATCTTGGTCATTCGGAGCACCTGTTTGACCCAAAAAGCATGGCTGAGAGGATTCCTGTTTGCATGGATACCGACTTCCAGAGGCAAGAGGTGAGCCTGGTTTTGGCAGGAAGGGCCCCTCCGGCCTCTGGTGTGTATGAGAGAGGGAGCAGGAGGGGAGCCTCAGGTTGCCGTGCCTTGGAAAGCAAGAGCAGAAACCAGAAATCCTGCCGCAGGGGCCTGGGTGAGGCGCCGCCTCCGAGCTAGGGCTGTCTGGAAGATGCGAGCAAGGCCAGCCTGCTCGGGTGTGGAGCGCCAAGCTCTTCAGAGGAAGGGCAGCAGGGTCAGGGAGGCCTGGGTGCCAAGATGGGCTCAGGGAGACCTGTGGGTGGGAGCCCAGGACCCTGAAGGTGGGGAGGACACAGCAAAGGCAAGTTGGGGTCCGTGAGTAAGCCCAGGAGAAGGCAGTGGTAGAGGTGGCTGGCGGCTCTGCAGTCACCTCTCCTGCTCTCCCTCAGCCACCATCACCTCCATCTGGACTGCGCAGAGTGTCCCCCCGGGTCCTCCTTCCTAGCTACCATGCTGAGGCAGGGAGGGGCATGGCTGAGCCCAAGGCAGATGGTGGCAGAGGGAGGGGGGGCGGCCGTTGGAACTGGAGAGGGGGGGGAAGGACAGCCGTGTGGAGGGGCAGGGGCAGCAGCTGCTGAGTCGCTGCCTGCCATCCGCACCCCAACAACTGGCTTTCTCAGCGAACATGTGCTGCTGAGGGGCTGCCTGTGTCCAGCCAGGCCCCCTCTCAGAGGCAGCTGGTACCAGCACCAAGCCCTGCAGCTTCCTCCCTGGCTAAGGCTCCTGCCATTTGCTGGCTGACAGATGCCAGAGGGGGGCTGGGGGGTGCTTTAAGGCTCCTTGTTTTCAGTGTGTCCTGCTGCCCCCTCTCCCCAGCTGGCCTTTGGAAGTTGTGGTCATGGGCTGCCGAGCAGGGAACGTAGGCTTCTCAGGAATGCCAGGCAGTGGCCCTGCACCTGCCCTCTCTCTCTGAGCCTCCTGCCTCCTTCCAGTGGAAGCAGCCTGGCTCCGAGGCTCCCAGCTGGGCCCCACCGCTCTGTCCTCCTTTCTTTCCCTTCCCACGTCACTTTATTTACACATTTGATTTTAATCATGCCTAAAGAAGAAAATAAGCATCATAATTTTATAAAGTATTAGAGGTTACCAGATCTCACAGACATCCCCAGAACATTTAAATTTGGATATTGATGCATTTGCCATTTTGCCAAGTGAGGACAATGACCATCTATTTTCGCCATCATTGTATGAAAAGAGAGGGCATTATAAGAGGAAAAAGTAGGCAGCACAAAGTCCTGAAAGAAAAGGCTTTCAAATGCACTCAGTTTGGCTTCATGAAAACCCCACTCCCTTAGCCTTTTTCTCCTTTGCCCCTGGCCAGCAGGATTGGGCTGCAGTGGTGACCCGAAGAGCCACAAAGCTGCCTTCTTCTGTGATAACCGGCTCCATGACCACAAACAAGGGTAGGATGGGCCAAGCCTCGCAGTTGTAAAGGCTTCAGTGTCCTTTGTCCCAAATCAAAGGCCAGGGACAATGGCCAAGGCAGGCTGGGGTGCTGGCTGTCCTTAGCAGCCCCCCTGCACGGCTGGCCGAGCAGCCGCTGAAGTGGAAAGCAAGCACAGTTCACTGCCTGTTCGCTGGGGACAGGTAACCGTGGCTGGCACGTCACCCTGGGGCCCCTTGTCTGGGGACAAGGAGCCCTGGCTACATTCTGAGTCCTCCGGTTGGAAACAGCCTCCTCCAGCGCCTGGGAGGAAACACTGAGGCCTGAGCTGTGTGCCCTGGGGCTGGGGGAGGGGAGCAGGCCAGGACAAAGAGGGCTGGCCTCCCAGAGCCGCAGGGCTTGGCCTGCCCAGCTGCGTTCAGTCGCTCTGGTTTTTGGACTGCACCTGGGTGGCAGGCCAGCTTCCGCCCATCCTTTCCCCCACTCCAGCTTCAACCAAAGTAGCCTTGCTTTAATCTGTTTGTTCATTCAGCTTCTGCCTTTACAAATAAGATTGTCTGTTTTATTAAAGGTTGAAAAGCATCCCGTTAGAGATTGTCCAAGGCCCTGTCCAGTGCACAGGGAGAGTGAATGTTTAAGGGGCAGTTCCAGAAGCACCTTCTGAACTAGGGATCTCTGTTTGATTTCTTCCTGAGGGGTTCCTCTCTCTCTCTCTCTGTCTCTCTGTCCCTCTGTCCCTCTGTCCCTCCCTCCCTCTCTCTCTCTCTCCCTTCCTTGCAGCTCTCTCATTCAGCAGTTCTCTCTAGGGTACCCCTCAGTCACACGTGCACCTCACTTTAGAACTCTACAAGACACAGGGATTATCAAAATGAGTGAAAAGCATCTCAAGTTCAGTCTGCTAAAGGAGGCACAAATGCACAGTGTTCAGATTTGGAGTGGAAGTCTGTGAGTGACCCCCAAGTTTAGCTCTGGAACTCAGGGAGATGGAGATGCTGTCTACTTGGAGGGGGAGGGTGGACATGTGAGAATCAGAGAGACAGATGATGAATGTCAGAAGACACCGAAATGTGTGATTCTCTCAAAGAAGAGGCTGTTTTTCCAGGGGGCCGAGGTTCCTACCCCATAAGGCTCAGACCCAGCCCAACAAGTTGGAAGAGACCCCCTTTGCTGAAGTGTCCCCTTCATTGCCTCCCTGCAGCCTTGCTCACTCATCTTCTGCACTCCCCAGGGATGGCATGCCCCATTCTCCATCTCTGCCAAGCTAAGCTATTTACCCTCCGGGTCACCTTCCCCTTTCTCCTTTCACTTGACCATCTATAATCCTAGACCATTTTTTTTTTTTTTTAATTCACACATAATGTACTATTTGTTTCAGGGGTACAGGTCTGTGATTCATCGGTCTTGCACAATTCACAGCGCTCACCGTAGCACCTACCCTCCCCCATGTCCATCACCCAGCCACCCCATTCTTCACTTTCCTCCTGACTCCTTACCCCAACTGATGCCACCCAACTCTAGCTGGAGCCGCTCAGCATGTTGGTCATGTCCTTCTAAAGAGCAGATTCTGGACACTGAAGCTCTCTGGAAAGCCAGTGCAGGGAATGTGTTACTTAGTACTGTGCTTTGCAAATAGTATTATCCAGAGTCCTAGGCAAAACCCTGGAAGGGGTTCCCCAACACCCACCTCACTGTCAACCAAGCAGCCCCCTTTAATCTGATTTGCATAAATATTCCATTTGAACAGAGAGTTCTACAGTTGAGAAAATTGGAGATCAATATTCCCATTGCACAGATGGGAAAACGAAAGCACAGAGAGGGAAAGGCAGGCAACTGAAGCCATGAGGGTCTTTAGCAGCTCCTGGCCCAGAGCTCTTTAGGAAGCATGTTAATAACTAATCACGGCATGACTTACAGATGTTCCACTTATAAGTATTCCTACTAAATAGAGCAAAATCAGCATATTCCCCACATGTTGTGGGAGAATCAAAGTATTGTAAACTGGGTCCTGTGGTGAATCAGAAGTCACACACTGGAGCCCCACCAAGGTCACCTGTCTTGCAAGTGTGCTTTGTCTGGTTGCATTTTATTTTTAACTATATATTTTTTAACTGAATAATTTCCTGCATTAGTCAGGATAGTCTAGGTCATGCTGCAGTAACAAATCCCTGAGATGCCAGCAGCTTTTCCCAGCGGAGCATTATTTCTCTTTCCCAATCCATATCCACAGTGGGTTGGCAGAGGACTCTGCTCCACAGAGGCACTCAGGGACCCAGGCTGACCATCTGGAAGTGGCACCAATTGGGACATGCAGCTTTTGGGGTCACCGTGGCAGAGACCAGGGTCATACCTGGCTCGAAAGCACTAGCCTGAGAGTGACACACAACCCTTTTTGCGTGTGACAGGTGAGGAGTTAGGCACATGGCCCCACAGGGGCCTGAGGAATGTGAGCTAGCACAGGTCAATGTCTCGGCTACAGTGTCCACCTTTAAACAGTGAAATGTAGCCCATACAAATCCAGATGTCTGGCTTCTCATGACACTCCAGAAGAGCTGACCCTCCAGAGAAGGAATGTGTCTGCCAAGTCCCCATGGATTCCACTGACCAGTGTCTCAGTGGAGTCACTTCCCTGACCCCTGTTGACATTTACATGTTTTATTCCAGCTGTATATGCACAATTCTGGGAAAGTTGACTTTGGAGGACCCCGTGAGGCTTCTCAAAGTCATCCAGTAATTTAACAGCATCTGTGCACCTCCTGCTATGTGGCAGGCTCAGGTTTGGGGCTGGAAACCGGGGGTAAGCCAGAAAAGTACTGTCCCTGGTGTGGAGGCCTGCAGCTTCAACCTCACCTCCCACTCCCCCCCCCCCCCCCCCCCCCCTCCCCCAGCGTCCGATCAGCTCCCTCACACACAGGCCAGACCCTGAAGACCCAGCACAGCCAGGAGCCCAGAGCAGGTGCTAGACTGGAAAGGAGCCTCTCCTGATACGGGAGGAGGTGGCTCTTCTGGCAAGGGTGTCCTGGAGAGCTCGCAGCCGAGTATAGGACAAGGAGGAGACTGTTTTCTGGACAGCACCATGAAGACCCAGAAGGAGGACAAAGCGGAAAGCCCGTTAGGAGAAATGAGAGCAGCTCAGGGAGGCTAGAGCTCCTGGCAGGGCATGAGGAGGGTTGGGAGAGAAGCTGGCTACAGAGGAGACAAGAGAAAAAACCACCTGCTGTTAGTTCTGGGCAAATCCAGCCCTTCCCACGATGAGCCTGCATAAAGCAAGACACAGTAGTGCCATGGGTCCACAAAAGCAGTGGTGAGTGAGAAACCCAGATACTTTTCTTGGGCTGAAGCCAGCTCTGCATGGAAGTATTTGAGGAACTGTACAGAGAGGGAGCCTGGCAGATCACTTTTTCCACTGGAGCCTCAGGAGCTGAGGAACTGAAACCCGATTTTGAAATCCTGTTGCCCAAGAGCAAGGCCCCTACTCCAGGCCCCCATGGTGCCTAACCCTGTGCCCTATGGAGGTAGGGCCTCACTGTGGCTACAGCCAGGGGCCTAACCTCTCTCTAGGCCACGTTTTGCCTCAGTCTAGACCCAGGCAGAGCGGAAGTATTTATAGGATGATTCTGAGGTCACTGAGAAGCCCACCTCCCTCAGTTTGTTCCCCTTCTCTATGTTTCCCTGCTTCCAGAATCAAATGGTGGTTCAGACCTGATGCTATCACAGAAGGCAGGCTTGTCTTATTTGTGGATGGTATCAAACAAGCAGGAAGACAGGGTGTACAGCTGGTCAGAGTCAGGGCCCAAGGGGATGGAGCGCTCTGAGGACATTAATACAATAGCCGTCGAATCTGACCTTGAACCCCCAGGAACATGTGTGTGCGTGTGCACACACACACGCATGCACAGAGGTGGGGAAGACCTGACTGAGCCAGGTTTGTGTGAACAGACGTTGGGGTTTTGTGAAGGAGCCACTCTGCGATGCAAAGGACAAGCTGTGTACCCTTTCTGGGCCATTTCCCAGTATGACTTAACCCCTCAGAGTGCTAGCGACAACTTGAGAGAAGAAAAGGAGGGACAGGGCCAAGACTGGGGGCAGGGGAGAGAAGCTCTGGCTCACTGCCCAACACACGGCATGCCTCAAGAAGGGAGTTCTTGGCCAGAGGAAGTTGGAGAGGGAGAAAGTTGAAATCTGTGCAGAAGATGGCAACAAGCTGGAGAAAGCACTAGTAGATTTCCCCCAGGAGGGTTTGAGAAGCTCCACAAAGCTTTCCAGGCTGTGAAGACACAGTTTCATGTGTGAATCAACTAACAATCCTATAGGGCAGAGGTCACCCCATTGCATAGATGAGAAAAAGAAGGCTGGAGGGTTTAAGTCACTGTGCAAGATTAATACAGGGAAGGGGTTAAGAGACCAGAATCTAAGATCTAAATGCTTGTGTTCAAATACTGACTTTGCCACTGATTCACTGGGAATCTTGGGCAAAGTACTCAACTTCTGTCTCTGTTTTCTCATCCATAAAATGGGAATAGGATAATACTTACCTCATACTATTGTTGTAAGGAGTAAATAAGATAATTCATAGAAAATGCTCAACATGGTCTCCCGAATGTGGTGACCACAGTACCGAGTAACCCATCACCAGGAGAGCTGGCCCAGGTGTGCTGATTCCAAAGGCAGTGATGGGGCCACCAGCCTGGGCTCAGCAGGAAAGGAGGAGAAAGGCCCAGGGTGCTGTGGGGTTTGGAGGAACAATATAGGCAGAAACCATCCCTCCGGGTGTCCCAGCTGAGGGAAGAGAACCTATGGTCTGAAACATTTATGAGACTGATCCAGATCCTTAGGGATTATGGAGAGATTCTGGGAGGGGGTCTGATAGGGCTGGTACTGGGTGCCAGCTAGCTCCGTAGTTCTGACCTTGCCCCCCACCTGCCAAGGGAGCTTGGCTGCCCCGGGTAGGTGTGGGGCCCCATTAAGTCCTCTGAGCCTGATCCTTCAGCTGTGGCCGCCCTGTGCCAAGGAGTGGAGGGAGGAGGGGCGTGGGCGGGATGGGAGGTGGGAGGTGAGCCTGAAGACACAGGCTGGCACACCAGGGCTCTGGACACTGCACTGGCCAGCGCTTCTCCAGGCTCACCTGTCTGTCTGTCCTTCCTCTTCTTCCCAGAAGGTAACTTCCGAGTCTGTAGACAAGAGGGGAAGATGAAGGAAGACTGTCCGCCCAGTTCTCACGTCCCCATCAGCGACAGCAAGTCCATCCTGAAGTAAGGCTTTGCGTACAGGGAGGGGATCTTCTTGTGGCCACTCCTTGCCATGGACAGACTTTGGGTGGAGGGAGTCTGGGCACCTTTCATAGAGCTAATGATGTACCTGCTCCAGGGACAGTGATGGGGGCACTTCTTTTCGAAGCCTGTCTCCTTGGAGATCAAGGATCTCTTTGGGGTGTGGGTTTGACCCCTGCCTCCTCAGGCCCACAAAGGCAGGAAAGCATGGCAATGTATGCCGTGACTCTGCACAGATGGCATTTAATTGATTCAAAAATTAGAGCAATTCTAACATTCTTATCATGTTCAACAGTTCAGGGGGGAAAAAGAAAAAAAAACTCAAAATAGGTTTGGAGTTTTTACTGAAAAAAGTGCATTTTATTGACATAATAATTTTTAGCTCTGCTTATTTTTAATTTTATTTACTATCTGTCTTACCATAAAAAATGTTTAGAATAGTTTTTCAAATTTATTTCTCAACTAAAGAAAAGTGTATTTTTTATGTTATCTTGCTTTTTGAGTCCTGGAGTCCAAATCTTTTCTAAATTTGGGCAGCTCCTATCTGCCATGTTGAAGCACAGCCAGCCTTCTAGCTTTCACTGACCTCCTTTCTGGGTCCCCCTCTCAGAGACCTGAGAAAACAAACAGCACTCCATGCACAGTGCTGTCCACACCATCATTTTCCTGGTTTAAATTTTATAATGAGGGCTCCTGGGTGGCTCAGTCATTACACGTCTGCCTTCGGCTCAGGTCATGATCCCAGGGTCCTGGGATCAAGTCCCACATCGGGCTCCCTGCTCGGCGGGAAGCCTGCTTCTCCCTCTCGCACTCCCCCTGCTTGTGTTCCCTCTCTCACTGTCTCTCTCTCTCTCTGTCAAATAAATAAATAAATAAATAAATAAATAAATAAATATAAATAAATAAATAAATTTTATAATGAGAATCATATTAAATACAACTTTGGGAAACGTCATAATCATAACCATAACATGATTGATTTCATGTATAGGTGTCCTACTAAGTTTATGTTCAGCATTTACACACTTACAGTCACGGTGAATGTGCAGCATTGACTCTTGCTGTGTTAATGGCATCACATTCACTGAATCACAAGTGCCTCACTTCCCCTGTCAGGTACCATCACCCCCCCATCGGGAAGCACACTCGAGCACCAGCAGCAGGTGTTGCTCGTCCATACCCTGGGGGGCTCTAGTGTCAGGGAAGGCACTGCCTGAAGAGATTCTAGAGCAGGACTGTCCGGTAGGGGAGCCATGAGCCGCGGTGGCTGCCAAGCACATGACTTACAGCTGGAGAGGAGTAGTGACTATAAAAGACAAGTAGCAAACACTCATTACAAAATAAAATAATGAACAAGATCTCATTAGTAGTTTTTATATTGATTCCATGTGGACATGATAAAATTTTAGATACATTGTGCGATAAAATAAAATGTATTATGAAAACTAATTTCCCCTGTTTTTTTTTTTTCTTTGTAATATGACTACTAGAGGATTTAAAATTACATGTGTGGCTCGCGTTTCTTATGTACGGGACTGCATGCCCCTGCAGAGCCCCGCTGGGGTGCGGGGACTCTCTTCTCTCTGCCACGCCTCCCTTTGTTCCGGGGAGAAGACATTTTGGACACGGACTTTCAGGATCTTCTCTCACAGCTGTCAACTTCGTCTCTTGATCACACCCCCATAAAGGCGGGACGAGGAAGAAGCAGGCACCCCTCACGGCGCCCCCACAGCAGCCGCACCAGGCCCTTAGAGGAAGTAATATGGGGAAGAAAAGCAAGAGTCTTGAAAATGCTAATAATCCAACCTCAGGGGATTTACTGAGGCAGTGACTCAGAAGTAAAGCACAGGGAGATGGTCAGGACCTCTGATCTGTGATGGTGGAAGTGTGCACACACAATGTGTACAGTTCCGTGGGCCGTCCTCGAGTTTCTCTTCGCTCCCTTCCCAATCCTACACCTTCCACAAGGGCTGACATGTGAAACCTCTAGAAGACTGAAAGGCATGTGTCTGATGGCAGGGTCTAGTCTCTAAACTGAGTGTGTGTGGCTGGCAAGACATCTGTCATCAGTCCCAAAGCCCTGCCACGCCCCAAGATTATGACGTGTGTCTTTACCTTTTTAGGTCGGAGCTCTTAAGCTTGCTAAAAACTTACAACTGCTACCATGAGGGCAGAAGCTTTCAGCTGAGACACCGAGAGGTAAGGCCCGTTTCTCTTCTTTATTCATAGGCCACCATCTCTCCTGGTTTGCTGAAGACAGTCCTGGTTTATACCTGTTACTCCAAGGCCATTATTAAGACCATTCTCTTCACTCTCAGAAGTGTCCTGGTTTGGATAATGAATTATGAGGTTGCCCATTTTCTGAGTTAGAGACCAGGTTACCAGCAGCCAGGCCATCTCCTTGGAGGTCCTGTAAGGGGTGCTGAGGGTCAGAGCATTCCCCACCTCCGCCACAGCCAGCAAGAGTTCAGAGCAGGTAGAAATAATCGCCTGTGGGTCTTCTCCTTCCACCTGGGACTTTTGCCGGGATGAACCGCCAGGACACTGGAATTTGAAACCTTCGAGACTGCACAGCCCAGTCCCTTCTCTGCCCATCCCACAGCACAAATAAGGAACTCAACAGGGGGCTCTGGTTTGCCCAAGGTCACAGGGCAATCGAAAAGTGAAAGCAGTCTCCGGGTTTGTCAGTCAGAATAAACATCAGAGGAAAGCTTTGAAATGGAGGAGAGCTCCCCAAAGGATGCTCGCTGGGCCAGGCAGCTCAGAATGGGAGAGGCAGGGCAGGCTTGGGGAGTGGAGGATGCCAGAGAGCACCGTCCCGTCTGCAGACGCTGCTGTGCAGGAACGTGGGCTCCAGACAGCCAGACTCTTTCTAATTTTTCAAAAAGAAGTTAGATATCTGGAATTTCATGTGGAATTTCGCAAACATCAAAACACCATGCTGGCTAAACAAAACATATCCGTGGGCACAACACAGCCCAGGCCTGGCTATTGTCACGAGGCTCGGGAGCCTGGGTGGGAGGGAAGCTGCTGGCTCGTGGTCCAGGCAGCACGGGGCCTGGGAGGGCACACGTCTCCCATGCCACCTCCCCTGGGCCCGCTCAGCCCACACAGGGCCTCGGTCCCCTCCCCCTCGGCCTGGCCCCGCTCTTCATTCTGCAGAGCAGCTGACACCTGTCTCACCAGCCCGCCGCAGCCCTGCTCCTCACTGTTGCCCCCCGGGGCTCTGACGCCACCCCCCTGCTATCTCTGGTTTTGCTGCTTCTTTTCTTACCTGAGTGCCTGGCTGGTTTCGGGCACTGGGCCAGGCACAGCGTGCCAACCCAACATAGGTGTTGGGTGACTAACCAGCAGGCACAGTCCCAGGGCAAGCTGAGATGCGTCCTGAGCACTGGACAGTTTTGATCTATGCTAAGTGTGGAGTTGGACCCACCTCAGTTGTTGTGCTGGAGGCGTGCGCTGGGGTCTTCTGGCTGGGCCCTGTTTGTTCCTCAGCCCTGGGCCGTTTGGTGATTGATCGAAGACTTGGCAGCTCTCAACCTGGGCTCTGTGCACCGGCAGCCTCAAGGTCACCTGGGACTGGTGAGAAATGCAAATTCTTGTCGCCCTCCTGCCCCCAGGCCTGCTGAATCAGAAACTCCTTCTGTTCCCATCTGTGTTTTAACAAGCCCTCCAGGGTACTGTGATGAAGGTCCAGTTTGAGAATTGCTACTCTAAGAGCTTGGCCTTGGCCCTTGGGATTCCCCAAGATAATCCCCTCTGTTGGAACAGTCGTGTGGGGAGTAGGGCTGGGAAGCCCCAAACCTATGCCCTGTGTTTGTGTGTGACAGGAGAGTCCAGGTGGAAAAGTGAGAGACCCCAAAAAGGGGAAGAGGTGTTTCTGACAGCCCCTGTGGTAAGAAGTTAACACCCCACAGACGGGGGTTTTCCTCTTCCTAACCTTAAAGAGGGATAAGGATCTGACTTGATCTCCCTGGAGCCAGAAAGTACCTTTCAGGGAACTTCCTCAGCCTTAACAGCCAAGGGGCACCAGCCTGAGGGAGTATGCGTCCTCCGGGGGGGGGGGGGTGACCGCCACCACAAAGGCACTGTAGGCCTGGGCAGCACAGAGTTCTGATGCTGAAATACATGACTGATTCCTGGACACCGAGTGCCTCCGTGACCCACCCACCACCCTGTGTTCAGGCCTCTGTGGTTTCTCAGAACACAGACCCGGGACCTCCGGGGCCTCGGGGACTTGCAGTTCAGGCACCTGCCGCAGGGTCAACCCCAGGCCAGCCTCTCATCAGGCACTGCGGGCCCTGAGGGCAGGACAGACAGGCACCAGGCACAAGGCACTTCACCCCTCTGTTCTTCACTGTAATACAAGAGCTGTGTGACATGGGAATGGCCATATTCCGGGCAAAGAGATTGAGGCTTTCAGAGTTTAAATCTCTCCTGCAAGGTAACACTGCAGTAAGTGGAAGATGCCAGCATGGTTCCAAGGCCTGAGCACAGAAGTTTGTAAGACAGTGACCCATTACCAGCATTAAGCTTTGACCAGCCTCAGAGACGCAGGGAGCTGTTTGTCACCTCCAGTCACCGAGCTAAGGAGCCGTCCAGCTGCGGAGGGGCTCAGCACCAGCTGTGCCCTCACAGAGCCACGTGGGGCTCCAGAAGAGACTCCGCTCCCTGCTGTCACTAGGCCTCCCCCCGAGCGACGGTGGCCTGACTGCTGCAGTATGGGGACACCTCCTCCTCCATGGTCCTTTCCGGGATCCACAGAACGTGGGACGATGAAGTGTGTCAGGGAGCAGGGCCATGCCCTGGGGCAAGTGTTTCCCCACGAATTCTCCCTCAGCTCCCAAAGGGCGAGGGATTTCCCATACTAGCTTCTCTATCGGAGGAGGCCCAGGCACTAGCCTCCTCTATCGGAAACTCTGCCTTGTGCTTATATTACAAAGGAGAGCACGAGCAACCTGGAGCAATCTGTGCCTTTTGAAGATAGCAAATCATTTTTTTTAAAAGATTTTATTTATTTATTTGAGAGAGAGAGAGAATGAGAGATAGAAAGCACGAGAGAGAAGAGGGTCAGAGGGAGAAGCAGACTCCCTGCTGAGCAGGGAGCCCAATGCGGGACTCGATCCCGAGACTCCAGGATCATGACCTGAGCCAAAGACAGTCGCTTAACCAACTGAGCCACCCAGGCGCCCGATAGCAAATCATTTTAACCGGGCTGTTTGGTTGCTCGAAGGAAAAACCGACCACCCAGAAATACCGGTGGGTAAATACGTCCCTGTGATGAGAAGTAGGACCCTCCTGTTGTGCACCAGCGCATGGCCCGCTAGGGGAGCTGGCCTCTCGTGCTCCCCCTGGTGGCCGTGAGCGCACATCACACCCAGTCCCTATCCTTGGTCCCGGGCTCCTGCGCAGAGTAAGAAAGGGAACGAGCATCCCCTCACTCAGGGTCTCTGCCTCTCCCAGGGTGGAGAAAGTCAGGATCCCCTTCCTTCTTATAGTGATTCCCCATCCTCCCCTGGAGGCAGGATGACGGGCAGTTGACAGACCACTGGCACCCGGGTGTACTCGGCCGTGGACATGTTCCCTTGAGAGCTCCCAAGTGCTTCCCAGGCTGCCGCCTGGTCAGGACACTGCATCCTTTCCCTACTCCAGGGGCGAGTGAGGAGGAGACTGCTCTATAGGACCCCCATCACGGGGACTTTCTGCTAGGCTGTTCTGTCCCGTGGGAAGCTTGGAATAATGCCAGAAGCCCCTTCCCCCTGCCCTTTATTCTTTTTTTTGGCATTTCCTGAAGGTCCCATTAGCTTCTTTCACATCAGGGGAGATGAGCAGAGGAACCCAGAGCCCTGTCTGACCTCCCAAATGCAGCCGTGTGGCTTTTGAGCTTGCAGGGGGTGGGGGGGATCGGCCAACCTCATCTTAGTTGCCTCCTTCTGACCTGATTTCACACAGCTTCGCAGAGGGGTACAGTGAGGCAAGCCCAGCCCAGTCACCGGCCAGCACCCCCTCCCAGGTCAGCCCTCCCCGCCGCTTCCTAAGGGTGTTCTGGCTAAAGGCCGCCCCGTACTTATTTGCCAGCAAAGGTGAGGGATGGGCAGGTTTGAGCAGGCCAGGGACACAGCGGGTTGTGATGGATGCAGGCACTCCTCTGCGGCATTTCTACTCCATCTCCAAGGGCATGTGCCCCGTTCCTCAAACCCTGCAGGCTGTGAAGGGCAGGGGTGGTGTCCCCATTTTACAGATAAGGAGACTGAGTAAATTACTTGTCTGACACTTTTAAATGTATGGTTTATGTTCTGCCTTCCTACAAAACACACATAAAAGGGGGCCAATAAACATTTTTTTAATGCAAAATAGTTTTAAAATAGAAAAAAATAAAGGAAGAAGAAAGGAAGAAAATAGTTGGGTAGCCCTCAGAGCAAGGAGATGGAGGAGACCGAAGCCGGCTGTGAGCTTGGCTGTGGACCCAGCTCAGTCCTCCTCTCCCCTCTGTCTGTTCCACCCTGACCAGGGCCGGCCAGCTCTGACCTGGCCCGAGGGAACAGGGTGATGGGTCCTCAGGCCTGATTCTTCTGAGTGCTCCGATGCCTCACCCGCCTCTCCCTCGCCCCTATTCCTCACTTCCATCTCCCTCCCTGTCAGATGGCTTCTCCGGCGCTGGGCTTGGAGGAGCCAGGGCTGGCCCAGACCTTAGGACCTGGGGATGGAGGCCCTGGCCACTGGACTTGCCTGAGAGCAGGGCAACTGACCAATAGCCTGCACTTTGCCCCAGAGGCGAGAAGCCCCTTGGGTGGAGGGAGTAGGGACAGGGCCACCAGTCCCTGTGGTTTGGTACCCTGCCTGCGGAGCTGGTCTGGGGTCTGTCCTGGCCCTCAGCACAGGCAAAACCCTCCCAATGACACAACAGGACTTGTGAGCTGGAGCCACGGAGATACCCCAGGTGATCTAGTGACAGGTTCCCCCCCCCGCCCCGACACCCAGCAGGTACATTTGGGGAAACCGTATGTTTCCTCTTGTGCTGCATGGAGCCCGGGCTCTGGGGGTGGGGCCAGGAGGCTGACCTGGGAGAGCGCAGGCCTCACTCTGAAATCCCTGTGTGGCTGAGAGCTTCGCTTCGCACCCGCCACCGACCGCACATCCTTGCCTGTGAAGCAGTCACATAGACATGGGTATAAGCCTGCGTGCGGGCTTGTAACATGCGCCCCATGATGAATGTGAGCATTTACTCATCAGAACAGCCTAGAAAGTAGGTCCCTTTAATTACCCCCATTTTACCCACGAGAAAACCAACAAACAGAAATGTTAAGTAACTTGCCCAAGGTGCTCAGCCAGCGAGGAGCAGTGCGGAACAGTGCAAACAGGATCAGTAACACCACATGAGGCCAGAAAGGCTGTTCTCACTCTTCGGGGTGGGGGGGGGTGTGCCTCGCTATGAAATGCCCAGGCAGGCAGCCCCTGCAGAAAGGTGTTTCCCTCTTGGAGACCTGCCAGGGACAGTCCCCACCCCAGGGGAGGAGGGGGAGGAGGTGACACAGACCAGCGTACTCTGTACAGAAGGCTTTATTGGGGAGGGGTTAGAGTTCATGGATCACTGGGAGGTGCAAATAGAGAGTTCTGAGGATGCTGCTGGGGCGGGGAGCTGGGGGGGAGGCCGCGGCCCCACCGAGTTGCCTGGAAGCCCCGGAGCCCTGGTGCCAGTCCCTTGAGGGTCTCACCAGAGAGTGCCCTTGCACCCTGGCATCCCAGAGTCTCCCTCTGGGGGTCCCTCGGGCCTTGCCACTGTCCATCTGTCTGTGTAGACCCCAGGAGTCAGCAGAGAAGCCAGTCCTCCTTGGCGGGTCCCTCCTACTCGGCCGCTTTTCCTGGGACTCCCCGAAGAGCCAGTCCAGGGGGTCGGTAGTGCCGTCCCCAGGTGGTGCCCGTTGCTGACCACTGAAGCAGGTAGTAATGTCCCGTAGGGACTCAGTAGGGCAGCTCTTCTGGAAGGTCCGGGCTGGCCGGGGGCTTCTGCTGGGCTGGGCCCTGGCTGTGGCCACATCCAGCACTGAGGTGGGATGTGCCAGCTGACAAATGGACTTCACGTAGTCATCCAGGCTGGGGGAGGCCGGGGGCTCCTGCCCGGGCCCCCCGGGCAGCATCTCCTCCAGGGTCTCCTGAATTGTGGGCAGGTGGGCCACGGGAAGCAGTAGCCGGGACCTCATGGCCGTCGGCGAGGCGGGGCGGAGACCTGTTGATCGACAGAGGACCGGGGTTGAGGGTCTGCCGTTCTGTCACCCCTCTGTGTCCCCTCTCTCAGCTGAGGCTGCCCGGGGGATTCACGGGCCTGAGAGTGGAGTGAAGTCTGCAGACCCAAGCCCGGGCTCGGACTCCCGGACTCTTCCTTCCTGCTAACGCTGAAAGCCTCGTGCTTAAGAATCTATCCTTACTGTTGTTGAAGAACCCGCACAAATCAGACAACCCGGCCTAACGGGCTGGAGTCAGAGGGAACCTGGGTGTAAAACCAGCCTCTGCCGCTTCCTGGCCTGGGGACCGTTGGCGAGGTCACCTCTCCAAGCCTCCCCTGACCCGTCCATAAAACAGGGTTATAAGTACCTGCTGGAAAGGGTGTTGTAAGAAACGCACGGAATGAAATCCCTCTAGGAATGCGACGCCCTCGGAGGCTACTATCCCTGCCATCGACTGCATGCCCTGGTCTCTAACCCGCAGTGAGGCCCTGTTCGTCCTCAAAGATAAACAAAACCTTTCTGTAGCATCTCTAACCAGGGGGAAGTTGCTCTCCCTTACCTGTAGCTGAGGGAACCCAGGCATCACAGGGCTGCCGGGTGAGCAAGGACAGTCCTTGGGAAGGCCCAGGGAGTTCGGGGCCAAGAGTTGGGGGCCCCGCAGTCAGAGCCCCGCGTCCAGCGTTGGCGTGGCCAGGAGATGGACGGGGAGCGTGACGGTGGGGCTGCTGCCCGGCATGCAAGCCTCCCCGAGCTGTCTGGTGGACCCCGAGGCCCGGCAGCTGCTTTTATACTTCCCCGCCCGCCATCAGTCACTGTCACGCGGGCCAAAAATAGCAGTGCCCAGGAAGGCTCTCGGAGGGAAAACAACGTGGCGGGCGGGCTTGGGCCGGCCGCCAGCCCGGAGCCAGCTGGAGCCGTGGGAGGCTCCAGGGTTGTTTACCCTCCGGGGCAGGGGAGGGGCTGCCCCCGCTCCTGCCAGCTCAGCCCGGGGAGAGGCAGGGGCCTCCAGTGAGGAGGGACGTGTTCACTGGGACTCAGAATCAGAGGGCCCAGAATGGCTTCCCGACTTAATGGAAATGTGAGGCTGTGGGACCCAGATTCAAGTCCTGCCCCGGCCTGCATGCCCTTCCCCACCTGTACGGCGAGGGCCCCCCTGGAGCCTGAGACTCCTTCTGCTCTCTCCTCAGTTTCCCCTGCTTTGACCAGAGACAGCTGCAGACTTGACAGGGCCTCCCCTCCAACCCGATGGGGCCAGGCTGAGGGACAGAGGAACAGTGGTCGGTGGGGGGGGGCAGCTTGGGGGCACACGTACCATCTGTGTAGGGACACGGGGCCCGAGTCACATCAGGCCAGCAGACCCCAGTGTAGCTGATCCCTGACCTCAGAGGCAGCAACTCTGCTCCTGCCCCTGGCTCCCAGTCCCAGGGCAATTCCTCCTGTCTCCTTCACTGCAAGGTCTCCAGAGACTTCCGGTGGCATGTTTGAAGGCTCAGCCTCGGCGTGTCCAGCCCCACTGCCCCTGGCCCAGTGGTGCTGTCTTCTCCTGCCCCTCGGAGCTCTAAATGATCTCCTGACTCTCGGACCCAGGACCGTGACTGCTTGATCTCCCTCCACACAGGGTCAGACGTGGGGCTGGCAGGCAGTGGGGCTCTGTGAATGAACTTGCTGAGCTGCCGGGTAGGGCGGGGGGCTCTCTCTCTCAGAGTGTTGACCTCCTTTTTTTTTTTTTTAAGATTTTTTTTTTTTAAATTTATTTGACAGAGAGAGACACAGTGAGAGAGAGAACCAAGCAGGGGGAGTGGGAGAGGGAGAAGCAGGCTTCCCGCAGAGCAGGGAGCCCAATGTGGGGCTCGATCCCAGGACCCTGGGATCATGACCCGAGCTGAAGGCAGGTGCTTAACGACTGAGCCACCCAGACGCCCCACATGTTGACCTCTGACAGAGGCATCTGAGGCCAAGACAGAAAACAGAGAACCAAACCCCACTTTGGGGTTTCTTACTGCCCTTTAACTCCAGGGAATCAATCCAGTCTTAACTTTGTAGGGAGCGTTAGTTACATGTCTGTGGCTGTTTAACTTCAGTAGTCATCAAGAAGTGCTCTACTTTTATTGTTGTCATTTTCTTTTTTAACAAACAGTGCAAGGTCATTCCAGAAAGCTATGTGTATTTTTGATAACCTTGAACAGAGTGGAACAATTTTCTCTGTGGATAGCAGGGTGTTTTAAGCGATTACTAACTTACCATGATATCAGTGCTGCAGGATACCTCTGTAAGCCCTTCTGGGGATACAAAGACGTTTCCACAAGGTCCCTTATTCTCACAAGGCTTTCAAAGCCTATAAGGAGAAAGAAATGCAATTTGTAAATCTAAGGTGGTGCTCAAGATAGCAATGGGAGTATAACACCCAGTGCTCAAAATATATTTATATATATATATATATACACACACACACACATACACATAACAACGGGAGAATGATGTTTAACGTTCATTGCCAAAAGGCTAGTATCAAAGCAGCTTAGGAGCAGGTAGCTGGAAGGATCTGGGGAAAGTGGGGCTGAGAAGATGTTCTGAAAGCAGCGTGGCCAGGCACATGCGTGGGGCAACTCGGCTGGGCGCAGAGAGCCTGGCTGTGGTCACGCATACATAAGAGCCTGGAAGAGGTCAGAAACAGAATCAAAGACCGGAGGGGTGGGAGGGGAAACTGGCTGAGGGTGCCCCTGGAGAGTTCTGTCAATTGGGACCTCAGGGCTTGGCAGGAGGGTGGTAGCTGTGGCACCTGCAGACCTTGGGAGATCAAGGCCGGCTGGGGGCACAGAACGAGAGCTGTTGTAGCTATTCTGAGTGTTCACGCCAGTAGTGGAATGTGGAGGCTGGTAACGTGCCGGTGGGTGAGAAAAGCAAGGCCGGCCCTCAGGAAAGAAGGCAGCTTGGAAATCGGGGTGGGCCCAGGCCACTCGAGTGGCTCCTGTGGCAATCAGGAGCAGTGTGGGGAGAAGGGTTGGGGCTGAGACACAGCTCCAAGGAGTAGCCACCCCCGCTCTGACGGGCATGGAATCCAGTGCCCTCAGCACACTCGCAGCGGGCGCTGGTGACCGTGGGGCCCCTCCCCAGGTGCGGGAAGGCAGCCCTACCTGGCACCAGTGTCAGTGTGGCCTCCTTCGCTGGAACGTTTCCTCACCCGTGTGGACGTGCTTGCTGGAGAGCAGCTGGGTTCCTGTGGGACGCCTGACTCAGCGGCTCCGTCCCAGGCCGTGCCCCTGACCAGATGTGAACTGAGCGGTGGAAGGGCACGCCTCAGGCTTCCTCTGCTCAGCCCCATGGCCTCACGCCTTGGAGCACAGAGAGGCTCATGTGCCTCCCCCCAGGGGAGGGCAGGACCCCAAGGAGGAGAGGTGTGTTTGGGGCAAGAGTGTTCAGGGGAGTCCCCTGGGGAGGGGCTGGGCCTTAAGGGGGACACGGGGGGGGGTGTGTGGGCAGTGACCCCTGAGGAGGGCTGCTCCGGGGAAAGAGGCTAGCCTATGTGAGTTCCCCACAGGAAGAAGGCGCTTTGGTCATCGAGGGACTTCTCAACATTGCCTGGGGACTGAGGCGGCCTATCCGGCTCCAGATACAGGACGACAGGGAGCGAGTGCACCTCTCCTCAGCCTCCTGGACACCCGGACAGCCCGGCTGCCCCCTGTGAGTGCTGGGCTGCCTGAGGCAGGGCCAGGTGCCCTCCTTGACACCTGTTGAACTCGTGCTTACTGTTCGGGGTGTCCAGGGTGTCAGCCCTGCTCCCGAACGGGGCACATGAGAGCACAAGCCCGCCCTATCCTTGTCACCCCATGACTGCCTGAGCCCGTGGCCTCACCTGCCAACAGTGGTCTTTCCAGATGATGGCCGAATCATCTCACTCTTGGAGAATTTTCCAGACTCCCAACACCAGTTGTGTTTCTCATACGTTCACAGGAGCTGCCTTACCTGCAAGGAAAGGAGCTGTGGCCGGGGGGGCTCCCAACATCCTGGGCAAAACAAACATTTCTTGGCATCTCCTGTTCTACCTTAAAAATTCACACAAATTTAACCTCCTACTGCTCTACTTTCATTTTAATATCAGAATTTGTTTTTATAAATTTATTAGAGCTTAATATCAGGTTTATTTTAATATCAGAAATATGTTTTAACCGTGATGAAACCGTTTCCTACCTTACCGCTTAATGAACATCTGCCTCCTCCCAGCGCCTCCCCCGCCCCCAATAAAGGGCAGCGAGCTGCTGAGTTTTGATCGCTTCTGCACGTAATGAATCCTTCCAAGAGGCGAAAATGCGAAACCTTTTCCCTTCAAAAATTCAAGCAAAGTTGCTGTTCTGAGGGCACTTAGGGCACCTTGACACCCCCCGTGCATCCCATACAGACTTAGAGTATAACATCTGGACGGGCTTCGTAGAAAGGCGACGAGTGGGACTCATGGCCCCACTCCCCGGGGGGGGAAGCAACCACAGGAGCGGTCAGACAGCAGGACCCTCAGGGGCCTCCCAGCCTGGGTTCAGCTCTTCGCCTGCCCCTCCCTGGCTCCCTCACGCTCTGGGCTACTTCCCGTCACACACATCCCCTTCTCCGGCCCGGCACCAGCTTCCCTGGCTTGGACTCCGCCTGGCCCAGAGGCCCAGAGGCGGGCCCCTCGAGGTTGCCGCTGCCTGACTCTCCATCAGGCCTGACGGAAGCCCGGAGAGCCTGCTCAGCACCTGGCCGCACACACTGCCTCCCTCAGCCTGGTGCCCAGGAGTGCATGGGCACACGGCGTGTGTCCGTGTGTCTGTGCAGCAGGGACAATGCCACTCAGGTCTGCAGGGCACACTCCCTCTCCTTCCGGCAGACACCCTGGCAATCCTTCGCTTTTCTTTCAGCGTTTTACATTAACTCGGTGTGAAGTAGAGCCTTACCTCGGCCGGCCCTGCTTCTTGCCTGCGTCCCGTCCTCAGAGGCCAGCAGCTTCTTCTCTGTGACTTGAGCTACTTTTTTCTGTCAGCAGCTCTTTGAGCACCTTGACTGTCTTTTCAGAAAGGAGCCACTTCTTCAGGATGGCAGGGTCCCTGCCCAGGAGCCAAGGACTCAGACAGCACCCAGGGCCAAGAGTTCCAGAGACAGCTCAGGCAAGTGGGGCCTCAAGCTACCTGGGACCCCGTCTCTCTCAGCCGGGGCAAGGGGCTTGGCTCATGACCACCATCTCTGAAGAACAGCTTTGTGTTGGGGCGCCTGGCTGGCTCAGTTGGTTAAAGTGTCCAGTGCTTGATTTCAGCTCAGGTCATGATCCTCAGGGTTGTGAGATCAAGCCCCAAGTTGGACTCCATGCTGGATGTGGAGCCTGCTTGGGATTCTTTCTCTCTCCCTCTCCTTCTGCCCCCCCCCCTTTTCTCTCTTCCCCTCTCTAAAAAAGAAAAAGGAAAAAAGAAAAAAAGAAAAAAGAAAGACCAGCTATGTGGAGGAGCGCAGAGTGGCTTTATTTGTCTTCAGGAGCAACACTTGCTAAATACCTCCTCGGTACAAGGCATTCTCCTCAGCTCCCCACTTACAGAAAAAGGAGGCAGAAGCTCGCAGGGGTGACATTGTTTGACGTAATTTGCCTGAGTCCCCTGCTTTCTAGAAAGGAGAGAATAGCAACAGCAAGCATGGCACCCTCCGGGGCCTGTGGGCCTCTAGGATGCATCTTCCTCACACTCTGGAGTCCAGACTGCTCATCTGTCCTCTGTATGTCCTCCCCTCACACTCAGTGGAGGCTCAGAGGACAGGGATGGGGCTGCCGAAGAGCTGCCCAGGGCGCCCGGAGACGGAGGCGCAGGCCGTGGCCATACGGCATTGTGACACAGGTGGTCCTGTCTGGGGGCCCCCTTTCCTGTCTGCGAAGTGGGCGTCACCCAAGTCCTGTCACAGAAACAGCATTCACATCACCCTCTGCCGCAGTGGGGTGTGACCACAAAGCTCCAGGGAACCAAGCCCCACGCGCCGCGTGACCGCCGCAGCACGGCAGTTCTCTGGCCCCTTTGCTCCGACCCGGACTGACCTTCTCACCTGTTCCTCACTACAGAGCCCCTGGAGGAGGACGAGGAGACCCCTCAGCTGATGCGAACCAAGAGTGACGCAGCTTGTGTGATCCAGAGGAGGCCCCGGGCCCGCGCACCCGGCGAGGCCCAGAGGATCCGGCGACATCGCTTCTCCATCAATGGGCACTTTTACAACCACAAGGTGATGTTCCAGCCTGGCATCTCCCCTGGGCCCTGAAGTTGAGGCCACAGGGAGGAGGCCCCAAGCACGGGTGCAGCTCTTGGCCTTCTGAAGGCCAGGCCCCACCATAGTCTTGTCAGAGGTCACCCTCACCATGGCCCTGTGTGCTGGTGTGTCATATCTGCGTCCTCACCGATAAATGGGCTCAGGAGGAGAAATAGCTTGCCCAAAGTCACATCAAACTAACAAACAAACAAACAAAAAACCCCCACAAAACACATTCCAGCTGGTGACCCCAAAGCCTGTTGTTGGGTTTGTTTTTTTGTTTTGTTTTGTTTTTTTACCACATACTCACTGTCAACCCATTTTCACAAGTTGCATGGATTTTTGGAAAGTAATGCCAAGTTTATGTCTAATTAGGCAATTTTCTCTGAGGTTTCCACCCGAGCTCGACAGATGGTTTCATGGGAACGTGATGTGCTGCTGGCCTTCTCCCTGGGTAGAGTAAGCCCTAGGTTGAGGTGGGTCCAGGGGCACGTGTTTCTGCGCCCCAGAGAACCCGCACTACTCCTGGTTCCCAGCACTTAGCCTTTTGTCCGAGTATGTATTGTACTGACCTGAGGAAAAGATCTCCTTCCCCAGATGACTTCAGTCCCTAAACAAACCAAACTGTAAAAGGAGAAGTTGATTGTTTCTATAAATGCAGGAGTAGCAATTTGGGTGAGGCCCTGGATGGAGTGTCCTATAACAGGGCCACATCCTGCAGCACTGGGAAATGGAAGCAGAGGTTTCCAGTTGAAGCAGCTGCCCATCTTGATAGGCGATGACTCACGGGAGGGGGAGGGGGCCTGGCAAAGGCAGCTCTCAGGGTCAGACCTGAAGAACAGTTACACAGGTTAGGCCTGCCAGGGGCCATTCAAGTTCTCTGGGGAGTACCCTGGACTTTAGGGTGAAGAGTTCAGCAAGGCAAGCAGAAGGGACCTTGCCTTACTAAGAGGACACCCTTCCCCCCGCCTTCCACTCTGGGCTAGGTTTGCAATGAATGTTCGTGGGTGATACCAGGCGATCCTAGCTAAGTGCAGGGAAACCCAGGACTATTTGAGAGTAGTTTCCCTAGAGGGTGCAGGGTTGAAGTTAAGCAGAGATTAAGAATCGTCTAGATTACTTCACGATCTGACTTGGATATTCTTTAAAACTTGTTCCAAAGGGGTTTAATCTGTAAAGTGTTCAGTAAGTATATTATTATTTTGAGGAATTATTCAAAAGTTTTAAAAGAATATTTGCATGAACTTAGGTTCTTCGTATTTCTATGATCCTAAAAAAGGAAGCTTTTGATCCATGACTCAAGGTAACAAATAGTGGAGCTTATCTCCAGCGCATTTACCCCCTCCTCTAAGGGAATCACTCATCTCTAAGCACATTCAACCTTACTGTAGTCATTGCAAATGCCCCAGAGACATGGAGATGTCTGAGCACTCTGTAGCCTTTTGAATGAACAGAAATGAACAATGAGGACTTTTGTCACAGCTTTTTATCCATGGGAGGCACCCTGGCAAGAAGGGCTCCTCAGCCAGCTCGACACTCAACCCACTAGCCTGTAATCCAGTCAGAGCAGCTCCTTCTCCCAGTAACAGATTTACCTCCAGAAGGTGGGTTCATTCTTCCAGGCAAACTGACTTAACATCCAGGACGTGAACTAGTATCTTAGGCATGTTGGACAGCTGATTCCCATCTCCTGGCTGAGTAAGGGGCTCCTTCTCCCTCTTACTTGGCAGTCCACTCGGAATCAGTGTCCTGAGAAATCAGGTAACAAGGTACTTGAATCACAGGCAACAAGTTAAAAAAATTATACCTAGAATTGACTTCCTGAGGTTGTTATTCTGGATTTTATTTCTTAGAACTGTGCACTATTACTTCACTCAACCATTTTCCGAAACTATTCTGATTCACAGTGGTGTTGATGTGATTTTCAGACTCAGTAAAACTTGGTACCTGTCCCATTGCTTTGTTCTGGGCTGTTAGATTCAACTGTGTTCTACCAGAGAGAAACCATTGTGGTTAGAGATGGCAAAGCAGCCATGCGGCCTTTGTTCGTACTTGGAGCTGGTCAGCATCATCTTGAGAAAAGGCTCCAGGCAGGAGAAACACCAATAATGTCTTGTTGACAAGACCTTTCTTCTCCTTGAAAAGGCCTGACTCCTCTAGTCTATATTTCTTGGGGACTGAAAGCCTAGTCTGGCTTTCTGTGTAACCCAGAGTCATTTGGCATGGTGACTATGGAGGAGGCAGGTCTGGGTTTGAGTCTGACTCCGGTATTTGGAGACACTGAGCAAGTCCTTCATATTCCTGAGCCCCAGTTATATCCTGGGGAAAGTAGAGCTAGGACCATAGAGGAGGAATGTGTAAATCTGAATTTAGTTTTGGAAAGTGAGGAAGAGCTCACCTCAGGGAAGTGAGAATCACAGGGAGATCTCAGTGCCACGGGGATAAAGCATGGGCTTTCCAATGGCTCTGCCCTTCCTAGATGGGTGTCCATGACAAGCTACTTGACCTCTCCAAGACTCTGTGTCCTTTCTTAAAAGGGTACTTCAAAAAACTTTTGGAAGGATTAAATCAAAGATTTTAGGTGAAGTGCTTAGCAGGTCTATAACCTGGCTAGTGCTCATTGAGGACTTATTAAGCCTCAGATGATGCCCTGGTTGACTATATATATGGTGTCTCACAGGCAAAGGCAAGATATCTGCAGGAGTATAATGCGCCCCCCACCCCCACAACAGTGAAGAGCTTGTGTGGTTGGACCACAGGGCACTGGGGAGAGAATCAATGTATCACATATGCAGCGAGAAGGGGAAGCAATGGTATTGTTGAGGCTGTAGGCTGCCTTCAGATACTTCTAACTAGAACTATGCCAGAAGACAGTCCTTCTCAAATTGTACTGTATGGAGAGCATCAGCTGGTGGTTTCCTCAAAATGCAGATTCTGATTCAAGAGTCTGGGGCTGGGAGCCAAGACTCTGTGCTAATGCAGCTCGTCCAGAACACACTTTGAGTTGCAAGGTTTTTGAAAGGTTGTTTCTTGGGACAGCAGTGTGGAGAATGGCTGGAAAGCGCTGAGATTGGAAGGGGAGAGAGGCGGGGCGCTGATGCAGTGTAAACTGAGAACCTCTACTGCTGGGAGAACAGGGAGGAGCAGACAGATTCCAGGACTTTCGGTCTTAGAATCAACAGACACTTGGCAATTTGAGCCAAAGAAAGAGTGAGAAGGAGACTGGTCCCCACACCTCCTGTGAAGTACTTCCATGGGACTGGCTCCGAGGGTCAGAGAACTGGCCCTGATAGCTTCGGAGGCATCTTTCTCACAGGCCTCTGTAAGACAGGAGTTGCTAGGGCTTCCCCAAGTGCACCAGATGTGGGCGGAGCTGTGTGCGACCTGTGCTGGACAGGCACAGGTGCTTCCAGAGCCCAGGGTCACCTGTCACCTCAGACCATCGGGCTGACAGTGTGCCCAGACCCTGCGTGATGTCAGCTCCATGTCCCTCTGGCCCTGCCCTGAATGGCCCACCTCCCTCTGCAGACCTCGGTGTTTACTCCTGCCTATGGGTCCGTGACCAACGTGAGGGTCAACAGCACCATGACAACCGTGCACGTGCTCACCCTGCTGCTGAACAAGTTCCGAGTAAGTCTGGCTATGAGCGGCCTTGCCCCCGGTTGCTGGCAGTTTGCTGTCTTGTTGGAGAAGCTGGCAAAGGCCAGGGAAGCTGCCTGTGGTTCCTGGGTTAGAAGGTCTAGCAAAAGTTTCCTCTACCGACGCGGCATCTCTAGGGATCTTAAGCAGAAAGAGGGGAGGATCCTTGGGGACTTGTGCATGCAGCGCTGGCAGTGTGGTTCTTGCTGGGGATCCCTTCCTGTCTTGTCTCATAAAGCCCTGGTCTGACTTCCTGTTCCTGTCTGTACAGGTGGAAAATGGCCCCAGTGAGTTTGCGCTCTACATTGTTCACGAGTCTGGGGGTAAGTGTCTGCCTCTGCTTCCGGATCATAAAGACCAAAGTCTCTGTCCATGTGGCAAGCTCACTGACCATGCTCCTTCTCTGAGGGCCACCGTGAATGCTCTGCCAGGCCCAAACCCAGGCATGCTCGCTGCCCCTTCCAGAATCCCACCAAACTCACAGGGAGGCCACTGTCTTCGACCACACTCAGTTGGGAAGGGTTGGGGGTGCACGTCAGGGGCTGTGAGCTGGAGCTGAAGCCCCTCACCCCCTGAGAACAGTTGCAGAACCCACATGTCCCTCTGTGCAGGGTTCCGCTCCACGGTAACTGAGCAGCCCGCCTCCCCGTGTCCACCCTCCCCTCTCTCCTACTCCCTGGGCTCCTGTTCCTCTCTGACCTGTCTTTGCTGAATGCCACAATCACACATCATTCGGGGCAACCTTCTCTTCAAGGTCTGGAGAAGGTTTCCGGGCCCCCTGGACATCCATTTTCTACCACATTCCCATCCCGGAACAAAGAGGGGCAATCCTACTGCCCCATGATTTTTGTAAATGGCCTTCTTTTTCAGAGCGAACAAAATTAAAAGACTGTGAGTACCCACTGATTTCCAGAATCCTGCACGGGCCATGTGAGAAGATCGCCAGGATATTCCTGATGGAAGCCGACCTGGGCGAGGAAGTTCCCCACGATGTGAGTCTGGGCTGAGGCTCAGGGAGGCCTGCTCCTGAGGGAAGGGCTGGACGACAGCATGGGGGACTCCCAAGGGCTCTGAAGATGAGCTTGGCCAGAGCCATGTGGAGTGGCGTCTCACACAGCTGTCCTAAAGAGCCCCAAGCCCAGCACAGGGATGGCTCCAGCCCTCCCTCCTCCTGTCAAGGACCACCAGCCCCAGCCACGGGCCTAGGGGAAAAAGGAAGTTGAGTCATAAAACACCATTGCCTGTGCCTTCCCCCTCAGGCAGGTAGAAACTTTTCCTTTGTTAGAGTGTGTTTGGCTGTCACCCACACAAGGGCCCCTTAACTAGTGCCTACCCCGGGGCCTGTGGAAGGGAAATGTGGTTAAGTCCCATCACAGCCTGCGTCCTGGGCTAGGAAGGAGCATGTTGCCGAGCTCCCTTGCACGGAAAAGGCCTCTAGGGTTTGGACGCAAGGTGAAGGCCAGTGACCCTGTACCCTTCGAACCATTCACAGACTAGTGCGGCTTCATTCCAGGGTTAGAAACAATGGTGTTCCCAGCGCTCCCCTCCCTCACCCCCGAGAAGACCCAGCGTGGTTCTGCTCTCTACTGAATACTTTTCCTAATCTCCAGCTTCATCTCTCCTCCCAGGGATAATAAGCTGTGAGGCGAGAATGGGCTTTTCTGTCCTCTGTCCTAGTACAGACTGAGAGTTGGGCGTGGTGGGGAGAAGGGCAGCCATTTCCTTGGCTATAAGACATGGCTGGATCGACTGCTTGTGGAGGCCCTGAGGAAAAGAAAACACATTTTTGGCTTCTAATTTAAAGCACATTAAAATGTTCTTGGATTTTCTAGGTCGCTCAGTACATTAAATTTGAAATGCCGGTGCTGGACAGTTTTGTTGAAAAATTAAAAGAAGAGGAGGAAAGAGAAATAATCAAACTGACCATGAAGTAAGCAGCACATAAAGAGCCAGTCGTGGGTCCTGAACATCAGGGCAAGTGCACAGGGCAGAGCCCCCAGGCCGGGGCTGGGCAAGCTCTCCCCTCCTCCAGGGCACGACACTTGGCCTGGCTCAGGGAGGCCTGCTCCCCCCGGCTCCCGGTAGTGAGGGCAAGCTGGGGTGACAGCCTGCAGAAAGGGCAGGAGGCAGGGCAAACCGCCCCTCTGGCTTCAGCACCTCAGCAGCACGGGAGGGGCACCACTGTTGAAACTGAGCTCGGGAGAGTCAGGCAGGAGCGCGGGTGGGCACTGGACCAGGGTCATGAGCACTACTGGTGACACAGCCCTGGAGGAGCAACCGAGGAGAGGGCCTGCTCAGGGCACATTCAGCCTGGTCTGGGCCTTTCCTGCTAGTGGGAATTCTCAGCCTGCCAAAAAGCAGTGGCTGTTGGAACCTTCTATGTCAGCTGGTGGTTTCAGGTGAGGGGGACGTGTTCAATGGAAAGGTGAGCAGGTGTCACCTGTGGGCTCCTGGAGAAGCTACATCAAGGCCTGGCTGGGTGAGGCTAGCCAAGTTGCACCTGCCAATGACTGGCCTGTCCCTCTGCAGAGTGAAGGATGGGGGAGGGGAAACACCTGGGGCACTCAGCTGGGGCCAGGGTCGGAGATCCCCCTCAGGAAGGGAAGGAGGCAGTCTGCTCACCATGAGAGGGCCTGCCGTCGGGGGACTGGTTTGGTTTCTGGTTTCTGGCTGAATGAGTTTTGGAAAGCCACAGCCCGCCCTCCAGTCCCCACCCCAGCCTTCCAGATCTGTGCAGTGAGGCCCCATTCGGGAAGTCAGCAGAGACTGTCCCCAGTCAGAGGGGACAGTCCATCATGCAGTTGGCTGTAGGGTCTGGGAGCTGGAAGGGGACCTGGGGGTCACCCGGCCAGTCCATTTGGGATACAGAGAGGAAACCGAGGCCTGAGGCAAGGAAAGTTGCGGCACAGGTCACTGAAGAGCCTGAGCCTGAATGCAGGCTTCCCGATCCCTGCTCTGCCACCCTGTCCCCTCCAGCATGCTCCTCTCTGTACCGAAGAACCTTGGGAAGAGAAACAGCACATTCCACATTTGAAGCTTGACAGCCCTGTCCGACTGCTTCTCGAAGCCGCTGGTTTTGCAGGGTGTGGCCCTGGCTCTTCCCTCTCCTTGGCGAAGGAAAGATGGTGGCCGCTAATCAGCCTTGGGTCTACTGGCCCAGCCATCTGTGCGCTCCCTCGCTCTGTCCCCCTCTCCTTGTATCCTCCGGGGTCAGTGAGTCCTCTTGGCTGTGTCTCCCTCCAGGTTCCAAGCCCTGCGTCTGACGATGCTGCAGCGTCTGGAGCAGCTGGTGGAGGCCAAGTAGCCAGCCAGCGCTGGCCTCTTCGGAAGCCCCCCCACTGCCAGTGCACACTGAGTGCGGGGGGCCGGGCCCTGACTGGTCACACGGACTGAGAGCCACCGGCTGGGGAATCGAGCCCCCGCGCTTCTACATGTCTTTCTGCCTGAGTACCATGTGCCCCATGTCCCTGGCTCTTGGCTCCTAGCTGAGTACTCACCGGGCCCAGAGCCAGGCCTGAAGAGCCACGAATTTGCTCGGTGGGGTCTATGTGTGAGGCTTGCGTGGGCAGTAAGCAGCCCTGAAGCTGGGGCACTGGCCACATTATGTGGCTGGATGGCGTGGCCGGTCCTGTTCATGCCACACCTCTCTTGCTCAGGAGAGCAGTACCTGATCACACCCATGGGGTGTGCGCCCTATCTGCTTTCCCAGTGCCTGGGCCCAGAGTTTCTGCCTGGCCATGAGCCCCTGACCTCCTCATCCATGTGAACCATGAGATCCCTGTCTGGCCTCCCCTCATGCTGCTACTCAAGACTCTGCTGGGAAAAACAGGGGCTGCCAGCAGGTATGGGATAAGCCCTGCTTCTGGCCTTCACTTCCCCATGGTATCCCTGGCCTCCAAGCCTTTGATGCCACCCTGTGAGCATTACACAGCCTAGCACCCTGGCAGCAGAGGTCAGACCTGGGATAAGACCATGAGCCTCCTATCATCTCTCTGCAGCACTGGCTTCTAACTTTTTCTTGGGACCTGAAGAATTCTTATAAGGAGCTTGCTGCAGGAAACATGGCACTTCAATCACATAGAGGAGGCGGCCCACATTGCACTGGAAGGATGCCAGCCCGTGTGCAGCAGAGTCTGTGGCTCAGGCAGTGGCTTAGGAAGGCAGTGCTCAGTCCCCATCACCGCTGTCCCTTGGATGCCCGTGTGCCTCTTGCTCTTTCTGGGCTTTATTCCTTCACTCTCTACACTTCCCATCAAAGGGGCACAATGAGGAGAAATGTCTATTTGAGGAGAAAAGGCTTTGAATTCCCTGCGGCCAGAACAATTTGATTTGTCAGCTGATGGAGAATTTCTGGAATGAACGGGAAGGCCTTTGCAAAACTATGCAACAGTGTACATTGGTCATGTGAAGTGTTTGTCCAAAACAGAGCAAGTTAAAGACCAAATTCTTTTCCCACTGGGGCCTGTGGATAGTGGATTTAAAGAGAAGAACTGTAAAGTCTTCCAAATATAAGAGACAGTCCCGCTCCGTTCCATGCAATGGCTCCTTCCTGGCACCCATAGAGAGCAAAGCCTGGGAGCAGCCGTGCTGTGTGGAGCCACCGTTCCGGGTGAACTTCATGCCAGGATTTCCCCGGCCTATCTCCATTGTCACAGAGACACGCAGCGGTGCTCCAGAGAGATCCCCGGCAGTATCTGTCATCTCTGCTCTCCCTCCTTTTCCTAGTTTCCCAGGAGCTCAATAAAGGTGCACTGTATTGAACTGAAGGAGTTCGGACCAAGCCTTCTTTTTGCCTATGTGTCCACCCTGACTCCCAGCTCTAACCTCCAAAACTCTTACCCTACAACATGTGTGGCCACATTTAGCAAAAGGGCCAAAGCTGAGCCACAGCCTGCTGCTCTGGACCCGAACGTGACTCCTATCCTGAGGACTAGTGTGGGGTCTGAGGACAAAGGCAGCCAAAGGGCACAGAGGAAGAATCATTGGTGGCGGTCTGTGGGCTGCCTGGAGGATGAGCAATAGGATCACCCTGATTCACAGAATCTCAGCATCAGGAGGACCATAGGAATCTTCCAGGCAGGGGCTCAGATGGGACGGCAATAGCACCTCAGGGAGGGTAGAAAACAAATCAAACAGGCTTCCCCAGGTGGTTCTACTCCCCAACCGATATTTATAAGCTCAGGTCTAGTTCAACTGCCAATCCATTATTCGGCAGTAATTGTGCCAGGCTGGTGCTCAGTCCTTTGCCAGACAAAGACGGAGCCACGGTGCACCTCAATAGGAGGTGTTCAGCGTTATCCTCAATTGGAGAAGCAGGCTGGATACCCGGGAGGGTCAGGGGACCGACAGAGGATAGAGCTGGTGTAGGTCCCTGGAAGGAGGCCTGGAGGCTGAGCCCAGATTGGGATAGGTGGCTTTCTAGCCTGAGAAACACCTGCCAGCTTAGGAGCAGGACGGGGCCTTGCACATGGGAAGCCATCAGATCAGGAGCCCCTCTAAAAGCACTCGCTGGTTTTGTTTTACAGTTTTTTCATGTTTAGGATTTTTTTTTTTTTGCAATTGTTTCAATATTATTTAAGGCCTGCCTAGATAAGCAATACTTTTGAAATAGACATTATCAAAACTAACTTCTGAATATCATAGCTAAGAAAAATCACAAGTTACACAGGAAAGAGAGAAATTTTCTACAGTCATCCTAGGGGTTAGTTAGCCAATCTTTTTATCAACAGTATATTTGCTTTTCAGAGGCAATTTGAAAAGCTGCTAATTCAGCTCACCGTGCCACCATAATTGCAGACTTTCTCTGCTAGGCTCTGTGGTTTCCTGCTGGTTTATGTGGGAGCTCTATTTTCCTCTCTCCACAGAGCTGACAGTATTTCTCATGTGCTCCCTCACTAACTAGTATCTCAGGCAATAAAAGCATCCAAAAACAAAGTGCAGATTCCTGTGAGTGAATGTCCTCTCCTAAAACAGGACTGTCTTCCCAGGCCAGGTCTCAGGAACCAGAGAAAATAATAAACACAGGATGAAATCTACATGATTGCAAAAGAAGGACTGGACTTGGGGAAAAACAGGGTGTTTTGCCCAGAACAAATTATCAGAACCAAAAAAAAACAGCTTGTTTTTCTCATGTGATAGCCATATGCCACCTGCAGGAATGTTTACCAGAAAATGGATTAAAGGCCTTCCCTCTGTGCTCACCCAGGATACATCTGGTCCTTTAGTCCCAGGGAAACAAAGCACAAGGCTTATCCAGCCTGACCAGGTGATTTGCAGAGGATCCAGCAAGGCACAATGTGTGCCAGGGTGGGCAGGACACAGGCACCCGCAGCTGTGGAGAAGGAGCGGAATATCCTTCTCAGGTGCCCGAGTGGGCAACAGCCCCCCTACCTCAGTCCCTCACTGTGATCAAAGCAGGAAATGCAGTCAGAGCCAAGCCGTTCTAAGTATAAAAACAGTAAATGTACACGTGCCGTGTTTTGGCCCCACAAGCTGAGACTGCCAGGAAGAAAGGCAGCTGTTGACCTGCCCCTGGACTCACAACATGCAGGGTGGGGCTCTGCTCCCTCCTGGTCACACTTTTAACAAAGATGTTTTCTGCAAACCCAGGAATGGGAATCCCCAGAGTTTCCTTTCCCAGGGAACCCAAAGGAAACAGAAAGCAAAGTCTCAGGCTTGGTGGACAGAACCATTGTTTGGGGTCCCTTTGTCGGAGATGGACCACTGCTGTTACTGCACTTGGGCCACACATGTGACCAGCCTCCCTTGCATTCTTGCCAAATGCAGCAGGGCTCCCTGCTGAGACGGGGCTTTTCCATGTCACGTGTACGCCCTTCTTCCTAGAATGAGCTCTTCAAATACAACCGGGCTCAAGGGCACACTGGTCCCTGCTGGGTGGTTTCCCAGAGAAGCCCCAGCCAACAAGGAGATGACAGCAGCTTGGTGGAGGTTATAGCAGTGAAGGTATTGATAGCAGCTCAATTCTCGATATATTTTGAAGACAGAGAGACCAGAATTCAGAATTGGATTGGGTTTGGGTTTTGGGTGAAAAAAGACACAACAATGACATCCAGATTTTTGGCCTGAGCAACTAGAAAGAAGGAGTTGCTATCAACTGCTGGGATGAAGACTGTTGAAGGAACAGGGTGGGTGAATGTCAGAAGCTCCTTTGTGGCGCAGGTGAGGTTCAGGATGTCCATCACACATGCAAATGGCAGCTGAGTAAAAAACTGGATATACAGGTCTGGAGTTCAATAATATTTGCATCCCAGGGTTGGACTAGAGTTACCAAGTCAGGAGTCTGCAGTATATACTGTTGGTATTTGAAGCCATCAGACTGGAGCTGCTCTACAGGGGAATGAAGACACAGAGAACTTTAAAGAGGTCAGATGACCCAGCACCTGCCAGGCTGGTGGAGGAGGAGCTTGTAAGAGAGGAGAACCAGGAGAGATCATTATTAAAGAGAAATGAGGGGGGTATGCTGAAAATCAGGAGACTCTGGTTCCGAAAACACCCCCCTTCCTTATCAGTAGAGTATGATCATTTCTATCTTCCAGAGGCTTTTTGGTGATAATTAAGGTGTTAAAGAAGCCCAAAATGGAGTCATTTGCCCCCGCCCCTCACCCCCCCATAGGAAACCAAGACTTAGTTACAGTTTCAACCTATCCCAGGCACGTGGCCTTGTAACATCTGAAATTTCCTTAGAGCACTAATGAGTTCATCCTTATGACAAAAACTGCCTTTCCCTCCTCCCCCACCAAAATGTAACATTTTTTTTTCTTTTGCTAATAACTCTTTGTCCCACCCTCCTTCCTATAAAAACCTTCCATTTTGTACAACTCCTTGGAACATCTCCACTTCCTAGATGGGATGCTGCCCATTCATGATTGCTTAACAAAGCCAATTGAGATCTTAAAAAAAAAAAAAACAACCTTTTTTTAACACAGGTGACTGTATCACAACAGTTTCGGCTCTCCAGAGTACGTCTATATAATCAGTAAGTGCTCAATACTTTAGGAAGAATGAGGTGCTGCCTTTCAAAAGCCCCGACTGACCGGGCTGCAGTCAGCTGGCCCCGGAAGCCATGGCGCGCCCACAAAGGGGCCCGGCCACAGGTCTTGCGGTCCTGCGGAACTTCGGCACGCCTCCGGCGCCGCGGGCGAGCGAAACAAAAAGAAGAAACGAAGGGTTTCTTCTTTCCGGTGGGCCCAGCACCATAGAGGGTCGGCCCCCGCCACGTTCCTAGAGCGGCCGCACGGCGCCGACTGACGGCGAGGCCCGCACTTCCGGCGGCGCGAGGGGCGCCCAGCGAGCGAGCGAGCCAAGGCGGCGGGCGGCCCGCTGCGCGGTGAGTGGGCTGGGGGTGCGCGGCCAGGTGCTCGGAGGCTGCTCGGGCGCCGGTTGGCCGTCGCGGGGCGGGGCAGACCTGGGCCCCCGCTCCCCGAGCCGCTAGGAAGGCTCGGCGCCGGGCGGGGGCGGGGGCGGAGGGAGCTGGGCGGGCCCGGCCTGCGAGGAGCGGCCGGCTGAGGCCTGGGGAGGGCGGAGGCCTGCACGGGAGCTCCTGCGAGTCGGGCCGCGGTGCCCACGCCGGCCGTCGCCTCCTCCTTTCAGGACTAAATACTTTGAATAGATGCTTGGGTAGCACAGGGCTGTTAGGAGCTAGCTGCAGATACTGACTCCTTTACACCTCTGACACCCCGAGGATGTCGCAGCTTTATTGTCCTCCCGATTTTATGTAGGAGAAAGCAGGTTCATTCCGGGTACGCGTGTTCGCACGACTACAGCTCCCATCGCTCAGGTCTACCGTAATACCCGCACCTGCCGAGAAATTATGCTGAGCCCGGGTCGCGGCGCTGGACTTGGTGTTGAAAGTTGTGGCTGCACATAAGTTCTGCCAACAAGAGGACAGGCTCTGGGATCGGGCTGCTAGGGGTTGGGGACCTGGCCGAAGTCCGCCTGCCTTTCCTTAGCTGTAAAATGGAGAGCATCGCGTAAAGCTGCTATGAGAATGAAGTATCATAGAACAGTGTCTGGCATACCACTTTTTTTAGTCTATGTGCTGCCGAAGCGAGCACAGTCTGGCATACCACTAAGGCTGCCTCTCAGTATGATTTCCTCATCTGTAGTGTTCTAGGTGGATTACATAGTCTCAGAGTTTCCTACCAGATCTCACTTATATAGTATTAAAAAATAAATGTTTTTTTCAATGTGTAATTCCCGTTATAGCTGTTTTTTGAACATCAACACCACGTATATAACAAATGTCTCCTTGAAACAGATATTCTGTAAATAGATAAATATTCTGTTATTATACTCTGCAAATATTGACTAAAGTTGATGAGCGGTGCTCTCTCGGTGATTGGTATTGTATGCAGTTTGCTCTTTCTGATACTTAACCATGATTACAACAGAGATAATTATTAAATATCCAAATAAAGTCCTCAGCACTACCAGGCCTGGAGTCTGAATTATACAAAAAGATGAAGGAAAGGCAAGAACAATGATGTAATTTGTATTTTCAGTTATTTGCTTTATAAGCTTTTATGCAGAGACTCAGGGTAATTATTCCCATTTTAAAATCTCCCTGACACAGGATGTGGAATATAGTTTCTTTTCTTTCTTTCTTTTTTTTTTTTTAAGATTTTATTTTTTTATTTGCTAGAGTGAGAGTACAAGCAGGGGGAGCGGCAGGCAGAGGGAGAAGCAGGCTCCCCGCTGAGCAAGGAGCCCGATGCGGCACTCGATCCCAGGACCCCTGGGATCATGACCTGAGCCCAAAGCAGACGCTTAATGGACTGAGCCACCCAGGCGTCCCTGGAAAATAGTTTCAATAATTTTATTACTTTTTCAACCTAGCTTATCCCACATTATCACCTATTTGGAGTTTGTGGCTTGCTTGTGGCCATTATTTTAAATAACCTTGTAAGTAAATGAAAAATTTTTTTTAATTTTTGCAGCATTTGGGTATTTTAAAACTTCTATTTTTTGCATGTAAACTTACTTTCTCCTCCTCCTTTTCTTGTGTTCTACTCACTACTCTTTGTTTCCACTGAGTTTCATTCCACTTTACAGTAAAAGTTCTTCTGAATTTTTTTTCTTCCCCAGAAACAATTCACTTGTTTCAAGTTTTCAGAGAATTGTCCTCTTTCTTGGGTTATTAGAATCTAGGGAAAAAAAGCATCTTTTCATTTACATTTTTCTTATCCAGTATTACTGAATTGACTCACAGAAACTTGCCACTCCTTATAGGGTAGTTCTTACTTTCAAAACAATTAATGCTACAAAGTTAGAGCCAAGTTGTATCCATGCTGTGAAAGTAGAAAGGCAAAACAAGTAAGGATAAACAAAAACAATTTAATAAAGTAGTATGATTTGTCATTCTTTCTAATTCAGGTGCTTTAAATAGTCACCAGTAAATAAGTAGAATTTTAACATGGGAGTAAATATTAAAATGTAGTGATAGTCTATTACCCAAATTTTGATTGTCTTTCAGTTATTTCTTCTGTTCCCATTAGGATATTATGTTGTCTCCACCTTTTAATCCTTCGGTTATATACTCATTTGATAATGCCTAATAAAAACTTATATTTCACATTATCACTTTTATCCTGTCCCAACAGACAAAAACTCCATAGGTAAATTTGGTCAAAATTTGGGTATATTTATTAAGTTGAAACCCTGGGAATTATTAGAATTATTTTGCAAGTATTTCCCCCCCGCCCAGAATTGTCTTTGTTTTCATATGTATTGGGTACATTTTTAATTTACATATGGATGCAGTTTCAGTGGGTTGAAGATTGAATTATATGGGTTAAAGTTGAATAATTATAATGAGTGATTGACGTCGGCTTTTATTTTTCTCTTCTACACAGAAAATTGAGCTGTGTAGCTCTAGGAAGTGAAACTTCAGAAGAAGAGAGCAGACTCTTAAGAATACATTTGGCTCATCACCATGCGGTTAGGAAAACCAAAGGGAAGTATTTCTCGGAGCTCAAGCCAAGGAAAAGCCTATGAGAACACACGCAAAACAGGCCGGCAGCGGCAAAAATGGGGAATGACTGTTCGATTTGACTCAAGCTTGAGTAGACTGAGAAGAAGCCTGGATGAGAAGCCTTATAAATGTACTGAATGTGAAAAGAGTTTCAGTCAGAGCTCAACTCTTTTTCAACACCAGAAGATTCACACTGGAAAGAAATCCCATAAATGTGCCGATTGTGGGAAAAGTTTCTTTCAGAGCTCTAACCTCATTCAGCATCGGCGGATCCATACTGGGGAAAAACCCTATAAATGTGATGAGTGTGGAGAAAGGTTTAAACAGAGCTCAAATCTCATTCAGCACCAGAGAATTCATACTGGAGAAAAACCCTATCAGTGTGATGAGTGTGGCCGCTGTTTCAGCCAGAGTTCCCACCTTATTCAACATCAGAGAACCCACACAGGGGAGAAGCCCTACCAGTGCAGTGAATGTGGCAAATGCTTCAGCCAGAGCTCTCATCTTAGGCAGCACATGAAGGTGCACAAAGAAGAGAAACCTCGTAAAACCCGGGGCAAAAATATTAGGTCAAAAACTCACTTAGTGTCCTCCTGGAAAGCTGGCACAGGTAGGAAGTCAGTGGCTGGTCTCCGCTAAGGAAAGGGCACTGCTTCGGCCTTTAAAATAAATAAATAAATAAATAAAAGCTATCTCTTTTAGAACTGGAGATATTTTGTAATAGAGCACTTAAATACTATATCCTTTCCTAGCATGGAGACATTGTAATGACATTGGGCTGAAAGAAACTATGAGTCCAACTGTTCTCATCTTTTTTTTTTTTTTTTTTGATGTAACTTGGAGTACAAAAGACTGAAACTATGTTTTGAGAGAATATAAGACCCTTGACCTCATGTGATGCTGCTTCCTGCATCATTTTGACAAAAACAACCATGTTTTGATGACACATGTGAAAGTGCAGATATTCTGATGACTCCTCAGCTTTAGGACTTTCTGTGGAAGGAGGAATTAAAAGGGAGAAGAAATTAATCCCATTAGTTTGGAAGTTCTGCAACCGATGAGGAGATTTTATGTTTGTAAAGTTTTGTAGTATATTAACCATTGGTTTGTAAGTATGACTCAAGATCAACATATTAACATGTATTCATGTTCGAAGATTTTTAATCAACAAAGCCCCATCACTCTGTTAGCTTTTTTTTTTCTTCCGCTTCTGCTTATGGATAGTTACTAATTAAAGGAATTGAATTTCCCTCTTTTATACCAAATTCTTAGATTCTAGAAGCCAAAGTGAGAACTGAATTAGATCACAAGTCTCCTATTCTTAGAAGCACAGTTCTTTGAGGTGGTGTTACACTGTGTCACTTGTTTTCCAGAAGTTGGGGTGGACTTACGTTGATCCATCCCCATTTGTCTTTTGGCATTCTCTTATGCTCTGACAAACTGAGCTAGCCTTTTAGATCTACATCAATAAATAATTAAACCCTATACCAACACACCTCAACTTGTTAATTAGAAATCTACAATTTACTCACTTCCCTGCTTTCCCCCTTGGAGAGTTTTCAGTAACGTTGCTTATCTTAAATGTTTGTCAACAGCGAAAGTCATTTAATTCAAGTGTTGGTGCATTTGTAGCTCCATGTGTAGATTTCGAAATGTAAGCTAACTTTCTCTGAGTTAATATGAATTATTTATGAAGTCTAGCATACATGTTTCTTAACTTTTATCAGAACAGTGCCAAGTGTCAGACTTTCTGATCAGCCTTCAGCTCAGGTTTTAATTTCTATGGAATGCTAACATTCTTCTGGTTTTTTTGTATCTTTTATAATCATACCAGTTCCTGCTGTATTAATGACAGTTATCCATAAAAATAAAACAAAATGAAATATTTTGCATACTACTACCCTCTGTTTATTTTGCTCCTGGAAAGTGGTTTTATTCACATAACACCTAAAATCATGGCTTTTGGAAGAATCACTTGATTTGCCTGTTTTTTATTTCCTCAAGCTTGAACTTTGCGTCCCTCCTGGCCTTGCATTTGAGTGCAAGTCATAGAAGATGGTCTCATTGACAATAGTTTCATCCAACAGAATATCCACAAAGTGTTTTGTGAGTATGAGGTGATTGCAATTATCTTTTACAAAAGACTTGATCTTTGACCACTTAGCAAGTGTCCTATTAATCCCAGCCAAGTCACTTTGTAGCAGGGACATGGCTGTAGGGCCATTTTGAGGATCTGTCATCAGTTTTATAGCAGTTTTGTGTCTGGAATAACTTCTGACTGGGACCAACACCACTTTAAGAATTTGCCAATTTTGACAGCAACCCGCAACAGAAATTGTATATTGTTAGGTTTCATAAATTATGTTTTTACCCTGAATGACTTCCATATTCTGTATAGAAGTAAAGCAAATACTCCAGATTTTTATGTATTCCCAGTTTGACTGTGGTATGCATTTCTTCTCAGAGCCCTAAAACTAGGTCAGTCCATGGTAGCCTTCTGTAGTAACTAACGTGCACTGCAGCAACCTTCATCTCCTTTTATGACCGTCTTATGAGAGGAAAATACCACAGCTGCTTTAAGTTAATGAATTAAAGGATGTGTTCCCCTACTAGAGTTACAGGAGAGCTACAGGAGAATGTGAATCTGATAGGCACAGCCTCTGAATACAGTCTCCTATGAAAATATGCTGCCCCTCAATATTCTGAATTTCCATCATCAGGTTTACTAAACTGAATCCTTTTATTCCTCTGGCAGGCTCCTTTCTTACACAATCTGGATGTTTTGCTTGGGAAGGAAAAAAGCTCCAAGGTTGTTTTTGTTTTTTAAGTATTGCTGAAATTTCATTCACCCTACACTAATGAGTAAGGGGTGTTGTTAAATTTCTTTGCCTGCCACATTCATTTATTCAGTCATTTCGTAAGTATGGTAGAAATAAGACTGACCAAGGCAGCCCTAGTTTAAGGAACTTGGGTTAAATGAGTAGTCAAGTAGAGGAACTGAGAAACCAGGAAAGCAAGTACAGGGTGCTGTGTGAGCAAGCACAGAGACGGGACCCTCTGCCCAGTGGCTCCCAATTTCAGGGTGCTTCAGAATCCCCCAGGGGGCTTGTTAACACTTTTCTGGGCCCATTCCCAGAATTGCTGATTCATCAGGTCTGGGCTGTAGCCAGATAATTTACATTTCCAACAGGCTCCTAGGTGATGCTGATGTGCTGGTCCAGGACACACTTGAGAACCGCTGCTATAACCCATTACTGGAGGGTAGGGATGCGCTTGCATAAGATGGTGTCTACATCAGATACAGAATACTATTCCCTGCTAAAGGTGGGCAGGATTTAATGATGAAGACAGCTCTGGGGTCAGCCTACTTAGGTTTACATCTTAATTACCTCACAACTGGGCAATTTGAATAATTGCTCTTGAGTAAATTCGAGAAGATACCTATGGTTGAGTTGTGGAGGGAATTAAATGAACTAATGCAGGTAGAGAGCTTAGCATGGAGCCTGGGACATTGTTTAGAATTTACTGATTAGGGGTCGCCTGGGTGGCTCAGTTGTTAAGTGTCTGCCTTCGGCTCAGGTCATGATCCCAGAGTCCTGGGATCGAGTCCCGCATCAAGCCCCACATCGGGCTCCCTGCTCGGCGGGAATCTTGTTTCTCCCTCTCCCACTCCCCCTGCTTGTGTTCCCTCTCTCGCTGTGTCTCTCTCTGTCAAATAAAATTTAAAAAATCTTAAAAAAAAAAAAAAAGAATTTACTGATTAGCTTCTTAGGTTGCCAGAGGCAGAGAAGCTAATATATAGAACCTAATAGAATTGTCAGTGACAAAAGTATTACTCCCATAAATTTAAAGGTGAGTTCTCTTACTTCAGTTGAGCCAAGACTCACAGAGAAAGGGATGCCTATAAAGGGCAAGAACCATGTAGTAAGTTTCTAAGGGAAATTTAAGAATATGAATTTTTTGACAGGTAATAGGAGTCCTTCTTCAAAATAGAAGTACATAGCCACAAACAGTATTTATACTCCATATTAGGGAGGCAGAGTGCTCTCATTTTGTTGTGGAAATAAAAATTCGTTGAGCACTGGCCATATATAAAAGACTAGGAGAATAAAAGGTAAGTTACATTTTTTTAAAGTAATATTAAAACAGGTGATGACTATGGTGTGATTGCCATTCAAATTGGGAGAATTTACATCTAGTACAGGAAGGCAGGAAGGAAGAGATCACGAAAGGGATGACATTTATTAGGTTAGGAAATGGAAACCCAAAAGGCCGTAGAGGCCAGGCAGCTAAGCCAGAGTGACCCGCGCTGTAAACTGCGTTTCAGACACTTGTTGCCATGCAGAGGTTCAGGCCCAGGCATACCAGCTCCTGATTTTCCAAGAGCAACCAAAAATCCAGATTTTAAGTCACAACCCTTGCAGTTGGCCATACTTGGACTAGAATTTTAAGGAGGTAAAGCCTCTGTGTATGATGGGGATTAGGGGGAGCAAGGAGGGGAGAGGCAGAGCTACATGACAGAGTGGAAGCTGAAAGCACAGAATGCTCAGGGAACAGCAAGTAGCTGCTTTACTGACAGTGCAGTTTCATCCAAGAGATGTGGAAGATACGGCTGGAATGGGCCTCCAGGAGAGCCTTAAATATCACCTTAGGGGTGATATTTAAGTTTGTTAAGATGAGTTGCATAAAGGTTTTAGGGCATAGGTTGGAAGGCAATGATCCCATGAAAGAACAACCAAGTTGCTAGAAGAAAAACTCCCCCAGAAGAGACCCACTTGGCTAATTGAACTTACAGGGCTTCACTTCCTGCCTTGGGCCTCAAGTCTCCTCTCCTTTCATTCCCTGCTCCACACTAAGTGACAGCAACTCCAAACTGCTCTGTAACTTTGCTTATCCTGCTTTGACCAATACCTACTCTGAGAGACCTCCGAGAAGTCAGCCTTCAGTCTTCCTTTAAACAATTGTAATGATCCACATTTCAATCTCTCTACTGCTTCCTCTTTTCTACTAGACTGTGAGCTCCTGGCTTGTAGTAGTCATTCAAGTCAAAGTTTTAATGAAGAATGACCAAGAGGGAAGTACAGAAAGAAGTTTAAAGAAAGAGATAAGGAGTTAGTTCCGGGGAGTCTCTAGCCTGGGGGTCAGCTACCATACCTACCCTAGCTGGAGAGTGCCACCTAGAACTTTCCTTCCTCATCTGCCATCTTTATCCCTCTTCTTCAATCTTTCTATTCTTCTGGAGGGCCTTGCTCATTGTGTAGCTCATTCTTTGGTCTTGCACAAGGTACACGCTTATATTTGTCGAGTGAGTGAATAAGGAATGAATGAAAAAACAAATGTATAAAATGGCATCAACCTTTAAAGAATCAGAGATTCTCATGGTCTGACGGGACCTGGAAGGCCACTTACCTCACCTGCCCCTAAATTGGATGATTATTTTATTAATGACCCAATTCTTCTTTTACGCACTTTGAATTGTGAAATATACATACATAGAATCTATATCATTTTAGAAGACTGCCATTTCCAACTTTTAAATGACCTAACACTCTGTGTTTTTCACCTTAAAGCCAGATGTAGAGCATTTTAAGGAACTTGCAGACTTTTAAAACACACACACACACACACACACACACACACACATTTTCTTAGTATTGGTTTTGTGGCCAAGCAATACCAGACCCTCCAAAATTAGAAAGTCTGAAAAGTTTTTGAAAGAGATTTTAAGTTGCTAATTTGGAAAGAATGTTTTCTAGATTATTTAAAAGGTAGAGATGTGGGTCAAGGAGACCACTTGCTGTCACTGAGAGTCAAGAGGACTCTTAGAAGAATCCACAAAGGAAGAAATTAAAGAGGGGTTAAAGAGGTTCTGGAGTGGGGAATGCGTAAGAGATACTGTGGTGACAGAATGGACAGGCCTGGAGACACATCAGATTTGAGGTGCAAGCAAGAGAGGAAACACAATGGTTTCCAGCCTAGGTAACGAGGAGGTTTGGGGGAGAAGTTGATGAATTTGTTTTAAGAAATGCTGATCTTGAGATGTTTGTGGTAGTATCTGGGTGAACAAGTGTAACAGGAAATTGAATATGTGTATCTAAGCATGGAAGATATTCAAGAAGGAAATTAATACTTGCACCATCCTGTGCCAACATTAGATATTGTATTAGTATGCTTGGGCTGCCATATGAGATTCCAGCCTGGGTGTATTAAACTATAGATGTTTTCTCACTGTTTTGGAGGCAAGAAGCCTGTGATCAAGGTCCTGGCAGGGTTGTCTTTTGTTTTACTCTTCTTGCTTCCAGGCAGCCACCTTCTCACTGTGTTCTTTCATGACCTCTCCCTTATGCATGGAGAGAGAGATTGAGAAGAGAATGCTCCCTGGGTCTCTTCCTTTTCTTATAAGGACACTAGTCCTATTGGATTAGGGTATCACCCTTATGACCTCATTTAACTTTAATTCCCTCCTTAAAAGCCCTTTCTACTAATAACATTCACATTGGGGGTTAGGGCTTAAACATAACGAATTTTGGGAGGACAGAGTTCAGTTCACAACAGATATTATTCCCCTTGTCTGGATAAAGAAACAGACCGAGGGAGTTCAAGTAATTTACTCAAGGTCAAACAGGACAAAAAGGTCCACGGCCTTTTGGATGTCTCTTTTAAAAATCTTGTTACCCCATCCTAGATCATGTGAGATGAATGCATCTCTAAAGATGGCTATCAAAAATAAAAGTAACAGTTCCAACCTCCTTGACCTCAGAGAGGAGACTTGCCAGAATAGAGAATGACAGAATGAGTGTTGACTCTACTACACACAGCTTCCAGCTTTCCTGGTTCCATGCCTGGGTCTATCTTAGTATAGACACCCATAAATTTGGATTTATTTGCCCCTTGAGAACCAAAGGGATCTAAGCCTATGTTGTGTTTTACATGTAAACCATGGTGGTTCAACACTGCTACTCCAGGGACAATTTTACAAGTCTTGACCTATGGTTTTTCCTGAAGACTTGATAAAAATGAATGGTGTCTGGGGAGAGGCAAAGGGCTGCCCTCTCTCTGCTCATAAGTGGAAAGAGCATGGTGACGTCATCTGTAGGAAAGTATTTCAGGGACCAAAGGTCTGATCAGGTCTGGCCTTACTCTTGGTAGTAGACACAGCCTTCACGCTGAACTGAGGATAAAATAAAATGCTGTTGCTGCCCCCTATTGGCTGGGTCCCCTCACAGGCCAACAGGAGACCAGCCAGCAAAGGGACAGGATTACAGATACCAGTCCTCTTTGCTCGTTTCATTCCCTGAACCCTCCCTTATTTTCTCTGATGCTGAAAGCTGTATAGTTTATTAATGCAGGTTAAAGCCTGTATGCCCTGGAGAGTGCTCTGGAACAAAGGGGGCAAGGGTGAGTATTATTTACAATCGCTCAGATATGGAAGCAATCCAAGGATTCAGTGATGGGCTTACTTTTCATGATGTCCTCATGGCTTTTCATTTGAGCTGGAGATGGACCACATGTCATTGTCAAGGGTCTGCTTGCCCTTGCTTTGTACAGGACCCAGAAACATGTTTAGTAAGTACTCTCAAGGAGATTGTCACCACTGATGCAAACCAGCAGATTAAATCCCTAGGCTCAGAAATATCTCCACCCAATGAAGGCACTGCATGGGCAAAGAAAATAGAAAGAACTCAGTCACAAAAGTTTTCATTGTTCTAGGACATTGGGATTCTTGTATTTCCTAGAACTGTCACTGCATGGCAGCAAAGGAGATATAATAGGAACCAGATGGTAGTTGATCCACATTCAACTTGTATTTTCCTTTGAAAAAACCATACTCAAAATGTTGAAAACTTGGGGCCACTCTTTACAGTCAGCTGGGATTCGATAAAAAGTCTTTGGGAATGCAAGCATACTTTTTAAAATTAAGCACATTTCAGTCAAATTACCTGATTGTCATTCCATTTCTGCAGTAACTTGGATATTAAATAACTCCGAAGGCACAGAGGGATAAGTAAGTCCCTTTCTTATCCTGGTAGGAGAGGAAAAGAAATCTTCTGAGGTGTTGGCTAAGCAAACCATAGCTGTTTCCTCTGCTCCTTGAAAGATCTGCCTGGGCTTGTTTTCCCCCTTTCCTTACCTGGCCTTCTCCCCTCGGTCATCATGCTTCCCCCTGCCCCTCTGCTCAGAAACACTCTTTTCAAGGATTCGCCATGCCATGAAAATTTGTGCAGCACAGGCCACTGAGAAGAAGGTTCAAAGGCAAGGCTAGACCCCATGGGGAATGGAATGCAGTTGTAGAGACTGACAACAGAGCTTGAGAGCTGGGACAGCAGTTTGCTTTCCAGAGGTTGGACTTTTGAGCATGTGCATGCATTATACTTACAGTTAAAATATAAACGTAAAGCCAATTACATTCCTGTAGCAAGGCAGTGACGGGAACAGTCTGGGGAAACAGGAGAGGGGGTCCCAGAGCAATGCCTAGGTGCTTTGTCACCTTTGCCTGGTGGGTGAGGAATCCTAGGTAGCACTGCATTTCATAAACTTACCATCTCATCTGGTACTTACTCCTCCAGTCTTTTTCCTGGTGCTTTTCTTTCTCCCACTTCCAAAAGGCTGAATTATATCACAGAGCCCATGTATGGGAACATCTTTGTGTTCAGTGGTTGGGTATACCTAGGGTGGGGGTGGAGGGGAAGAAGGGTGTTGAATTTGAGAGGTAGTGTGTGTAAGAGAAATATCTCTGAGTTGGATTGATTAGTCCTGAGTTACAGACCCAGCTCTTTTGTGGAATAGCCATGTGCCCTTAGGCAATTCATTTTCCTCTCTGGTCCTCAGTCTTTCCATCTGTCAAATGAAATCAAAAGTAAACCTGTTGTCTCAGTCATGATTCTATAGCTGGAAGCTACAAAAGCCAACTTTGGCTGACTAAAACAACACAAAGAGAAGTAAAGAAAGATGGTTACAGAAAGAATTGAACCACTAGGCAGGGCAGCCCTAGGGATCTCAGGGTCATGGGTAGATCTTTAAGAGCCTGCCATTGGAAGTTCTCAGGTCTAGCCACCATCTCCCTGCTGGCTGCGATGACAGGGCCCCGTTGGATGTGTTTTGTGAGGGGAAGGAGTAATACCATTTCTAGCAACTGGAGGGAGGGAGGGAGTTAAGAAGAGGAGAGAGAGAAAAGACACAAGAAAAGAAAAAATGAGGAAAGGAATAGGACTTATATTCTTAAAACTTATAAATTAGCTCTGAAAACAATATCCAAATTTCTAAATTAGTGATCTAATAATAGTTGAAGTAATGGGAACATTGCAATGAACACATGCTTTCTGATGTGACTATTTTAAAAGAAAGAATAATTGATCTCTGTGTGTATGTTTTTGTATTATGTTTGTATCCATTCTCACAGAAAAATACTACTAAATATTCACATTTATTGACTCAGGTCTTCTTAGGACTTCCAGTAAGTAAATCATTGTCTACTCAGAAGTAATAAGAGTAAACTTATTTAAATTTGTTTTTAACCTTGAGAAATGTTCATCAAGACAATTTTCCCTTAAAACATCTGAAGCTAACTCAAGTACTAGTTTTAAACTTTCTTCTCTGTGGCAGAATTATTAAAGACATATTTTGTAACTTGCCCTTCAGATTGCATATTACTACACTGAACACATTATTTTGTTCTTTCCTGTTTACTTAGATAAAAAATACATATTTGTATATTCTTATATATGTGTGTATGTATATAGACACACAAAACCCTTTTACTAACATATAGTTAGGAGGGAAAAAATTCCTTATATTAATATTCTGATACTTAACTGAAATAAAAAATTTGTTTTCATCCTATTACACTCATCTGTTTTGACATTACAACTACTGTTTTATCACATCATATCAACTCTTTTAAATATTTTATTAACTCATGGCCTTTCACTGGCTTAACTTGTTCTAATTCATTATAATTATTATTCTGATTTTTCATCCTCCTTAGTGGGACCCCTTCCCCCTGACATCTTGAAAGCATCCTGACCTTATGTTATCATTACGTCCAGAGCCACTGATTTTTCTGAGCCATGGAATCAGTTTTCTCTAAGGGATCTTGGCTCCTCTTACTGGGAAATAATACTGGAGATAAAATCTGGTTATTGTGGTGCCCATGAGTCACAAAGATGGAAAAGGCATGCCTTTTAAGGCTGTGTGCTCTTTTGGCTTAAAAAGTTAGGTAGCCACAGCCTGCTTAACATATATTAGGAGGTTATATCTGCCTCTATGGCTTTCCGCTACATAGACACCAAGCTGCTGCTCACCTCTGATGTGACTCTGAAAGTGCAGTCAGTGCTCCACTTTGTGTCTTTTAGCCAGCCGACACTGATGGGCACTGTACCAGTCATGCCAGGGGGGAGTTCACTGGGCCACAGCCCCTGCTCAGAGCTCTCTGCATAGTCAAAAAATCAACCATGAGATGAGGTACTGCATGGACGGGGATGTGTGCAAACAGAGACCCGAGCTGGCTCCAGCAGGCACTACGGGGGCGGGAGGGGGGCACCTGGGTTGGGAGGGCCAGGGAAGGATTTGCCAGTAGAGTGGGAGAGGGATGGAGGAGAAGAAGGCATGCCCATGTGGAAACATCTGTGAAGGCAGAGGGGTAAAGGAACATGGGTATTCAGGGGGGTGTGCACAGCCCAGCATGAGAGCTGCTGAGAGCGTTTGCTGGAGAGTAGAGGAGATGAGGATAGCGACATAGGGAGCGCACAGATCGTGGAGACGCTCGAATGCCTAGCTAGGAAGTGTGGCCTGATGTCCTGAAGGCAGTGAGGTACCATACTAGGGACAAGGCAGAATCAGATTTGCATGTTGATGGACTTTTTCTGGCAGCCGCGTAGAAGAATGTCTCAAGGATATGGCCTAATGTATGTTTCAGACTCTTTTCAATTTCCTCTCCTTATCCGCTTTCTGATGCTGAAGGTGTGTTATTCCAAATGACACCACATGACAATCATAAATTCTTTTACTCCCTTTCTGAGACTGAAGGGAAATTGACCGGTTTATGCCTCTCCTTTCTGGAGCTGGCCTTTTAACCCTTCAAAGCCCCATAGCCAAGGCAAAGTTTACAGATTGAATTGAAGTGCTCTCTTACCTTTTAGGAATATTATTATCTTGATAATTAACACCTCACCTGATTCCAGAAAAGATTTATGGTATTTTCAAAAATCTGCAGCATCAACAGAACAGTCAGGAGGACAGCTGTGCTGCCCAGCAGGCTCTAGCGGCTTCCCTCAACGTCCCACTGACATCTTCATGAACACACGGTGCGGGTAAAAACCCAGTCTCACTAAAACCTGAGTATGATAGACAAACTACTGGCTAGCAAATGAGGCTGGATTAAGGAAACTACAGCTCAGGCTTCATTTCATAGCTCAGGCTTAGAGCAAGATGGTGGAGGAGTAGGAGACCTGGATTTCACCTGGTCTCAGGAATTCAGCTGAATAGGGATCAAACCATTCTGAACACCTACGAACTCAACAGGAGATCAAAGAAAAGAATAGCAACAACTCTCTGAACAGAAAAGCGACCACTTTCTGGGAGGTAGGATGTGCGGAGAAGTGAATCCGAGGTGATATTCGGGAGGAGAGACGGCGGTGGGGGGGCCTCCGTCGGCCGCTTCTGGCAAGTGCTAGAGCCGCGGAGCACAAAATCGGAACTTTTAGAAGTCAGCTCCGCTGAGGGACGTCGCTCCGGTGGCTAAGCGGGGGCGGGGGGGGAACCCTCACGGGACAGTGTGGTCTCAGGACCCTCGGGGTCACAGAAAGACCGGGGGTGCCTAAGTGCGGCAGAGCTCCCAGGCATCAGAGCGGGGAAGCTGGCTGCAGAGACGGAGCCGAGGCGCGGGCTCTCAGCTCGGGGTGGCCATAAACCGTGATCCGTGACCCAGTTGGGCCTCTGCTCCTCCAGCAGGGACCCAACAAGCGGCAGAGCCGGGGAGACTCCCCTTCCTCCTCTGGGAGGAGCAGCGCAGGAGCGCACCACAGGGATCTGCTGGGTTTGGAGACTCCACATGGGGTCGGGTGCCAGAGATAGAAATACTCGGTCACAGTCCAGGTGAGCACTGAGTGCAGCCAGAGACCGGGGACACGGGAGTGACGGCTTTTCTCTGAGGGCACACTGAGGAGTGGGGCCCCGAGTTCTCGGCTCCTCTGGGCGGAGATTGGGAGGCCACCATTTTCACTCTCGTCCTCCAAAGCTGTACCGAGAGCTTGCAGGGAACAAAAGCTCCTGAGAGCAAACCCGAGCAGCTTGCTTAGCCCAGACCAACAAGGGCGGGGCAAATCCACCTCCTGCGAAGACATTTGGGAACCACGGCAACAGGCCCCTCCCCCAGAAGATCAGCACGAACAGCCAGCAAGCCAAGACCAAGTTTACCGATCAAGGAGAACGGGAGAACTCCAGCCCTAGGGGAATACTGCACATAGAATTCATGGCTTTTTTACCATGATTCATTAGTTTTTCAAAGTTAATTTTTTTAACTTTTTTTTTAATTTTTCTTTTTCCCTTTTTCAACCAACATCTTATCAATCCCTTTTTTAAAAAAAATTTTTATTTTTCATTTTTAGAGTCATATTTTATCCCTTCATAGTAGTTACCCTTCTTTTTGGCATATATATATAAGTTGTTCTCTCTTTAAAATTTTGAGCTACAGTTTCTTCTAACAGATCAAAATATACCCTAAATCACTAGTGTATGGCTTTGTTCTAGTCTCCCGCCTGATCACATTCTCTCCCCCCTTTTTTTTTAAATCTTCTTCTCTCCTTTTTCAAACAACTTCTTATCTATCAATTCCTTTTATAAAAGCTTTTTTAAAAAGATTTTATTTATTTATTTGAGAGAGAGAATGAGATAGAGAGAGAGAGCATGAGAGGGGGGAGGGTCCAAGGGAGAAACAGACTCACTGCTGAGTAGGGATCCCGATGCGGGACTCGATCCCAGGACTCCAGGATCATGACCTGAGCTGAAGGCAGTCGCTCAACCAACTGAACCACCCAGGAGCCCTCCTTTTATAAAATCTTTTATACTTTTCATCTTTACAGTCATATTCCATCCCTTCATTGTATCAAACATTATTTTGTACATATATAAGTCTTTCTTTCTTTAAAATTTTAGGAGGCACTTTCTTCTAACAGACCAAAATACACCCAAAATCTAGTGTGTGGCGCTGAGCAGTGCACTAGCCTGATCATATTTGATCATGTTCTGGTTTTTTTCGTTTTGTTCTGTTTTTGTTTGTTTTTACCTTTATCTTTTTCTTTTTTTCTTTCTTTTCGCTTTCTTTTTTCTTTCTTTCCCTTTCTTTTCCCCTGGTTTCAGGTCTTTTCTGATTTGTTTAGAGTATATTTGCTGGGGACATTTTTAACCTGTTAGCATTTTGTTCTCTCATTCATCTATTCTCCTCTGGACAAAATGACAAGACGAAAAAAATCACCTCAGCAAAAAGAACAAGAGGTAGTACCATCTGCCAGGGACCTACTCAATACAGACATTAGTCCGATGTCGGACTTAGAGTTCAGAATCATGATTTTAAAGATACTAGCTGGGATTGAAAAAAGCATGGAAGATATTAGAGAAAACCTTTCTGGAGAAAAAAAAGAACTAAAATCTAACCAAGTGGAAATCAAAAAGGCTATTAATGAGGTGCAATCAAAAATGGGGGCACTAACTGCTAGGATAAATGAGGCAGAAGGGAGAATCAGTGATATAGAAGACCAAATGATGGAAAATAAAGAGGCTGAGAAAAAGAGAGAGAAACAACTACTGGACCACGAGGGCAGAATTCGAGAGATAAGCGATAAAATCAGACGAACCAACATTAGAATAATTGGAATCGCAGAAGAAGAAGAAAGAGAGAGAGAGGGGCAGAAGGTATATTGGAGCAAATTACGGCACAAAACTTCCCTAATGTGGGGAAGGAAACAGGCATCAAAATCCAGGAGGCACAGAGAACCCCTCTCAAAATCAATAAAAATAGGTCAACACCCTGAAATCGAATAGTAAATCTTACGAGTCTCAGAGACAAAGAGAAAATTCTGAAAGCAGCTCGGGAGAAGAGATATGTAACCTACAATGGTAGAAACATTAGATTGGCAACAGACCTATCCACAGAGACCTGGCAGGCCAGAAAGGACTGCCATGATATCTTCAGAGCACTAAACGAGAAAAATATGCAGCCAAGAATACTATATCCAGCTAGGCTGTCATTGAAAATAGGAGAGATAAAAAGCTTCCAGGACAAACAAAAACTAAAGGAATTTGCAAACACGAAACCAGCTCTCCAAGAAATATTGCAAGGGGTCCTCTAAGCAAAGAGAGAGCCTAAAAGTAACATAGACCAGAAAGGAACACAGACAATGTACAGTAACAGTCACCTTACAGGCAATACAATGGCACTAAATTCATAACCTTTCTATAGTTACCCTGAATGTAAATGGGCTAAATGCCCCAATCAATAGACACAGGCTATCAAATTGGATTACAAAACAAGACCCATCCATATGCTGTCTGCAAGAGACTCATTTTAGACCCAAAGACACCCCCACATTGACAGTGAGGGGGTGGAAAACCATTTACCATACTAATGGACACCAAAAGAAAGCTGGGGTGGCAATCCTTCTATCAGACAAATTAGATTTTAAAACAAAGACTGTAATAAGAGATGAAGAAGGACACTATATCCTACTTAAAGGGTCTCTCCAACAAGATCTAACAATTGTAAATATCTATGCGCCTAACATGGGAGCAGCCAATTATATAAGGGCAATTAATAACAAAGGCAAAGGGGGCGCCTGGGTGGCTCAGTTGGTTAAGCGACTGCCTTCAGCTCAGGTCATGATATCAAGGTCCTGGGATCAAGCCCTGCATCAGGCTCCCTGCTCGGTGGGAAGCCTGCTTCTCCCTCTGACCCTCTCCCTTTTTGTGTTCCCTCTCTTGCTGTCTCTCTCTTTCTGTCAGTTAAATAAATAAATAAAATCTTTAAAAAAAATGCTTTGTTCTTAAAAAAAAATAACAAAGGCAAAGAAACACATTGACAACAATACAATAATAGTGGGGGACCTTAACACCCCCCTCACTGAAATGGAGAGATCATCTAAGCAAAAGATCAACAAGGAAATAAAGACTTTAAATGACACACTGGACCAAATGGACTTCACAGACATATTCAGAACATTCCATCCCAAAGCAACGGAATACACATTCTTCTCTAGTGCCCATGGAACATTCTCCAGAATAGATCACATCCTAGGTCACAAATCAGGTCTCAACTGGTACCAAAAGATTGGATTATTCCCTGCCTATTTTCAGACCACAATGCTTTGAAACTAGAACTCAGTCACAAGAGGAAAGTCGGAAAGAACTCAAATACATGGAGGCTAAAGAGCATCCTACTAAAGAATGAATGGGTCAACCAGGAAATTAAAGAAGAATTTTAAAAATTCATGGAAACCAATGAAAATGAAAACACAACTGTTCAAAATCTTTGGGATACAGCAAAGGCAGTCCTAAGAGGAAAGTAAATAGCAATACAAGCCTTTCTCAAGAGACAAGAAAGGTCTCAAATACACAACCTAACCCTACACCCAAAGGAGCTAGAGAAAAAACAGCAAATAAAGCCTACACCCAGCAGGAGAAGAGAGATAGTAAAGATCAGAGCAGAAATCAATGAAATAGAAACCAAAAGAACAGTAGAACAGATCAACGAAACTAGGAGCTGGTTCTTGAAAGAATTAACAAGATCGATAAACCCCTGGCCAGACTTATCAAAAAAAAGAGAAATGACCCAAATCAACAAAATCATGAATGAAAGAGGAGAGATCACCACCAACACCAAAGAAATACAAACAATTATAAGAACATATTATGAGCAACTCTATGCTAGCAAATTAGATAACCTGGAAGAAATGGGTGCATTCCTAGAGATGTATCAACTACCAAAATTGAGCCAGGAAGAAATAGAAAACCTGAACAGACCTATAACCACTAAGGAAATTGAAGCAGTCATCAAAAATCTCCCAACAAACCAAAGCCCAGGGCCAGATGGCTTCCCAGGGGAATTCTATCAGACATTTCAAGAAGAATTAATACCTATTCTCCTGAAACTGATCCAAAAAATAGAAATGGAAGGAAAACTTCCAAACTCATTTTATGAGGCCACCATTACCTTGATCCCAAAAGCAGACAAAGACCCCATCAAAAAGGAGAATTACAGATCAATATCCTTGATGAACATGGATGCAAAAATTCTCACCAAAATATTAGCTAATAGGATCCAACAGTACATTAAAAGGATTATTCACCATGACCAACTGGGATTTATCCCTGGCCTGCAAGGTTGGTTGAACATCCACAAATCAATCAACGTGATACAATACATTAACAAACGAAAGAACAAGAACCATATGATCCTCTCAATAGATGCAGAAAAAGCTTTTGACAAAGTACAGCATCGTTTCTTAATCAAAACTCTTCAGAGTATAGGGATAGAGGGTACATACCTTAATATCATAAAAGCCATCTATGAAAAACCTACAGCGAATATCATTCTCAATGGGAAAACTGAGAGCTTTCCCCCTAAGGTCAGGAACGCGGCAGGGATGTCCACTCTCACCACTGCTATTCTACATAGTATTAGAAGTCCTAGCCACAGCAATCAGACAACAAAAAGAAATCAAAGGCATCCAAATTGGCAAAGAGGAAGTCAAACTCTCACTCTTTGCAGGTGATATGATACTTTATGTGGAAAACCCAAAAGACTCCACCCCAAAACTGCTAGAACTCATACAGGATTTTAGCAAAGTGGCAGGATATAAAATCAATGCACAGAAATCAGTGGCATTCCTATACACCAACAACAAGACAGAAGAGAGACAAATCAAGGAGTCGACCCCATTTACAATTGCACCCAAAACCATAAGATACCTAGGAATAAACTTAACCAAAGAGGCAAAGGATCTGTACTCAGAAAACTATAAAATACCCATGAAAGAAATTGAGGAAAACACAAAGAAATGGAAAAATGTTCCATGCTCATGTATTGGAAGAACCAACATTGTGAAGATGTCAATGCTACCTATAGCAATCTACACATTCAATGCAATCCCCATCAAAATACCATCCACTTTTTTCAAAGAAATGGAACAAATAATCCTAAAATTTGTATGGAAACAGAAGAGACCCCAAATAGCCAGAGGAGTATTCAGAAGAAAAGCAAAGCTGGTGGCATCACAATTCTGGACTTCTAGCTCTATTACAAAGCTGTCACCATCAAGACAGTATGGTACTGGCACCAAAACAGGCACATAGATCAATGGAACAGAATAGAAAGCCCAGAAATCGACCCCCAACTCTATGGTCAACTCATTTTGACAAAGCAGGAAAGAATGTCCAATGGAAAAAAGACAGTCTCTTCAACAAATGGTGTTGAGAAAATTGGACAGCCACATGCAGAAGAATGAAACTGGACCATTTCCTTACACCACACAGAAAAATCGACTCCAAATGGTTGAAAGACCTAAACGTGAGACAGGAGTCCATCAAAGTCCTAAAGGAGAACACAGGCAGCAACCTCTTCGACCTCAGCCGCAGCAACTTCTTCCTAGAAACATCGCCAAAGGCAACGGAAGCAAGGGCAAAAATGAACTATTGGCATGTCATCAAGATAAAAAGCTTTTGCTCAGCAAAAGAAACAGTCCACAAAACCAAGAGACAACCGACAGAATGGGAGAAGATATTTGCAAATGACATATCAGATAAAGGGCTAGTATCCAAAATCTATAAAGAACTTATCAAATGCAACACCCAAAGAACAAATAATCCAATCAAGAAATGGGCAGAAGACATGAGCAGACATTTTTCCACAATAGACCTCCAAATGGCCAACAGACACATGAAAAAGTGTTCAACGTCGCTCGGCATCAGGGAAATCCAAATCAAAACCTCAATGAGATACCACCTCACACCCGTCAGAATGGCTAAAATGAACAAGCAGGAAATGACAGATGTTGGTGGGGATGTGGAGAAAGGGGAACCCTCCTACACTGTTGGTGGGAATGCAAGCTGGTGCAACCACTCTGGAAAACAGTATGGAGGTTCCTCAAAAAGTTGAAAATAGAGCTACCATACAATCCAGCAATTGTACTACTGGGTATTTACCACAAAGATACAAATGTAGGGATCCGAAGGGGTACGTGCACCCCAACGTTTATAGCAGCAATGTCCACAATAGCCAAACTGTGGAAAGAGCCAAGATGTCCATCGACAGATGAATGGATAAAGAAGTGGTGTATATACACAATGGGATATTATGCAGTCATCAAAAGGAATGAGATCTTGCCATTTGCAACAACGTGGATGGAACTGGAGGGTGTTATGCTGAGTGAAATAAGTCAATCAGAGAAAGACATGTATCATATGACCTCACTGATATGAGGAATTCTTAATCTCAGGAAACAAACTGAGGGTTCTAGAGTGGAGGGGGGTGGGGGATGGGTTAGCCTGGTGATGGGTATTAGGGAGGGCACTTTCTGTGTGGAGCACTGGGTGTTATGCACAAACAATGAATCATGGAACACGACATCAAAAACTAATGATGTAATGTATGGTGATTAACATAACAAAAATTAAAGAAAAAAAGTAAAGAAGAATAAAACAACAACAACAAAAAAGCATAGTAACCTTTATCTGTCAGGTATGATGTAAATATTTTTCTTTCAATCTATCATTTGTACCTTATTTTTTTATATATATTTATATATAAATATAAAATATATTTTGCTATATAGAATCTTAATAATCTTTTATGTAGTTGAATAAGAACCTTATAGTTTCATTCTTTTCTAATAAGTAACTTTATGGCTTCAGCTAATATTTAACTGTATGGCACAGTTATATGATAGACTATTATGCAGCTGTTTATTAAAGGAAATCACAGTTGTCTCATACCTAAACAACTTTACTTCAAAATTCTTGCTTGGGCAAAGGAGAAACCACATGTGGTATTGACTTTTTCACTTTTCAGGTAAAACCCATCAGCAAATAATATCACACCAAGATTTTAGAGGGGGTATGCACATGACCAGCTTTGGGCATAGATAATCCCATTAAAAACACAACATGCCCAGTCACTGGGTAAGGGGAAGAGAGTGGCCAGTTTCACTAGTAGAAAAATTTAGCTGTAGCTGCAATTGTTCAGAGGCAGGAAAAATAAACCTTAGCTACTGGGTCAAGGGACAAGCTTTACACAATATGTCCTTAATGGGTGTATTTACATTCGTCCTCTAGACCATGACCTGAACTTTCCTGGACATACAGCAAGAAAGGTTTATCATCATCTGGAAGACCCAGCAAAGGTGGTTGTTGAAGGAATATTCTGATATTACTAAAAGCATCTTTAACTTCTGAGTTCCACAGGAGTGAAGCTCATATAAAGGCCTTAACAGTTCAGAAAAACTGGGACCCCATCCTCTGCAATAAACAGTAAATCTAAGAAATTCTCTCAGCTGTCTTTTAGAAAATAGTTTTGGATGATTTTGAATAGTCGGCAATCTTTCCCCAGACGACTTCTACCTTTGGCTGACACATAAGCTTTTCCTTAAAAACTCTGCATACTTTTTAAACCAATTTAGTCAACAGATATTTAGAATCAGTTTTAGAAGACTCAATCAGTGAAGAAGAAGGAGATCATCGACATGTTTTATCAAGGTAGATCAATATGGACACTTTTTTAGATATCCTGATCTAAAATTCAGGAGATATAAGATGGAGCCTTAGTAACACATCCTGGAGTCATCATTGTCCAAGTGCTTTGTAACTTCCCCCCAGTGAAGCAAATAAATATTGACTGTCTTTATCTACTGGGATAGTAAAGAATGCTGAGCATGAGTCTGTTACAGACAATTTATCCTCAGGTAGAGCTAAGGAAAGAGACTATGCTGTTTGGACTAGGCTATATCAAAAAACAAAGTTATATTGCATTAATTGCACAAAATACTGAACAGAGCCACAGTCTTGTCTATTTGGTCCTTGTAGATAAAACAGAAGTATTACAATGACCAGTGAAAGGGATGATTAGTTTTGCTTTTAAATAATGAAGGACATTGACTCTTCCCATTACTTATTTGCTTATATAGCTGCACATGTCCTCATTAATAGTTCTATAATTCTTAGATGATAGAGGGCTTTTCAATTCAGTTTCTGTTTCAGGGACCAGTGCTTTCATCTCAATGGCATAAGTTTGTTGTTGGCCCTAAGCTTATCAATTTTTCTAGGTCCATCTGAAAATGTTCAGCCAGATATTGGGGATTCCCCAGATCTACAATTTCTCATACGATTTTCTGACCAAGTTCCCTATTTCAGGTTTTAGCACATTTATACAGAGAGAACAGGGATCCTTTTACATTAGCTGGGAGTCCACCCAAGAATATTGTTTAAAATTTCTTGAAACAGAATTCTAGAATCCTCTCTAGTGCTGTCTTTTCTTTGCTTATAACAGTAGCTGTTAGTCTTAAGGAAAGACTTCAAAAATGACCTACTTTTCTTCCTGTTTCTAGGCCTTGGTAAGTGTTTTCCATGATGAAATTTTAAAAATTGTTTTAACTTTCCCACATGATAGTTTTCAAAAAAATTTGTCTTTATCTGAGAAAGATTAAGTGTCCATAAATGATTATAGAATTCAAAAACCCATAGCAATATTTTGGTTTTTCTGAGGTTTTAGAAGTCTTTAATTATGGCTCTGATAGGATTCAGCTTATATTCATCATCCACTGATTTACCTTCTGACAATCTGGAGTGAGGAATGACCCACTCATCAGTAGTCTTCTGGGTAAGACCTTGAGGAGAATAGTCTTAAGTTGTAAAATCACAGTGAGGACCAGTTTGTGAGGATATGAATAAAGTGTGTTCTTTTTTTTTTTTTAAGATTTTATTTGTTTGACAGAGAGAGACACTGCGAGCGAGGGAACACAACAGGGGGAGCAGGAGAGGGAGAAGCGGGCTTCCTGCCGAGCAGGGAGCCCAGTGCGGGTCTCAATCCCAGGACCCTGGGATCACGACCTGAGACGAAGGCAGACGCTTAACGACTGAGCCACCCAGGTGCCCCAACAAAGTGTGTTCTTAACTTTAGCTTTTCCCAGAGAATTTTTGAGGAAGACTGTAATGGAGTCAAAATTCTGTTTTGAGTCCCCAGCATACCAATTCAAAAAACTGCCTTCTGAATATTTGGTATGTTTCCTTCTTTCCAGAAGCTACTCCAAAATGCTTTGTCTTTGCCATTTGAAAATTTCCCCAGTTCTAAATCACACAGACTGAAATTGTGCTATTTTAGAATTTAAGCACAAGAATTATGATTATAATGAGAATACATATGGGTTCTGCTTGAAGAAGGTTTGATGTGGGTACAGAGAGACTCCTTGTGGCACAAAAAAAGAGCAAGTTTCAATAGCCAACATCCAGGGGTCCTTATGAAATGGTGTGTCAGGCTTTTGATTTCGAAACTACACAGTTAATAGCCTAAAAATCATTAGCTCTTGTGTAGGAAAACTAAGAATGAAGATCTCCTATGTTAAAGTGCTTTCTCTTCTAAACAGATAAGACAGAACCCTCCCACTGAGTGTTTTTTTAGAGGAAGGGTTTATTGTTCCAGCAGTAAACAAAAGCAAAAACTGGCCTAACAGCATCTTCCCCAAAGCCAGCTGAATGTTGAGTATGAAAATCCCTATCACTGAGGGCTCAAAAAAGCTTCCCTTTTAACATTTAAGCTAGGGTCAAACAAAATAGGCAAGAAAAAGGAGAGATAACGTCAGAACTTGGTTAATAACAGTGAAAGGAAATGACAGTATTAGAAAGGTAGTACTTTTCCCAGGAGGAGAGTTTCTATCACAAATTCCTATTTATAATTTTCAAAAACTAAGTAATCCAATAAAGCATGTGGGAGTGCATGAGGACTTACACACCACCAGTCCTAGGAAAACAAAATGAATGCAGCTCGGTTCACTGATAGGAAGCTCTATTAAAGAACTGACCAATGGGGACACACATCAATTGTGATTGGGCTAAAATGGCCCAAGTCAATCCAATAAAAGGAACCAGGGCTCTTTGGAAAATGGGTGATTACAATGTTGCTACAGGAAAGAACAAGATGAGGTTGGAGTTCCTTAGTGATATTAGGAGGTGCCCCCAGAATAATGGAGACATGTCAAAAGGCAGAGGAGCTAACTTGAAGGGGCTCCCAGTGGCCATATATGGAACAGTTTGAGCAACACAAGGAACAGTGGTACTAATAGATATAGACCTTAAATAAAACAAATATCCATGAGTCCATCCATGCTGATATGGGTAAAGAATTGAATTAATAAACAGTGGGAGAAGGAAAACTCCTTCCTTACAGTAGAATTCTAATAAGTGTAGGGGCACCTGGGTGGCTCAGTCGTTAAGCGTCTGCCTTCGGCTCAGGTCATGGTCCCAGGATCCTGGGATAGAGCCCCACATCAGGTTCCTTGCTTGGCGGGGAGCCTGCTTCTCCCTCTCCCACTCCTGCTTGTGTTCCCTCTCTCACTGTCTCTCTCCCTCTCTCTGTCAAATAAATAATACAATCTTTAAAAAAAATAATTCCAGTAAGTGTAGATGGAATGATGGAAATAGAACATCACCATTTGAAAAATACCACAGTAATAATTGTTTCAGGCAAGAATCATTACTGGATACTAAATGACTGGGCAAAGTACAAGGATGGAATATATATATAGTCTCAAATCATCTTCCAATAAGAAACTAATTACAATGGGGAAAAATAGTAACTATTAATTTTAAACAGACACCACTTTAACCAATAACTGTGACTATAAATAACAGTAAACTAACATCACTAGTAATAAGGTATGGTGACATTAGGTACCTGAGAAAGGCACAATATGATTTCTATAGTATTTTTACAAAATTGCACAATCTAACTTTAATCAGACAAACCCACATTGAACATCATTGTATAGAATAAATAGTACTCTTCAAGAGTATCAAAGTCATGAAAGGCAATGAAATATGGAAGAAACTATCCCAGATCAGAGAAGGTCTAGGAAGCAAGAAACTATGCACAGATGCAACATATGCCCTGGACTGGATCTTGGACCAGTAGAAGGACATTTAGTAGGACAACTGACAAAATATGAATAAGATCTGCAAATTAAATGTTAATTTCCTGGTTTTGATCATTACTCTCTAATTATATGTTAATACTTTAGGATGGCTGTATGGAGGGTATATGAGAATTCTGTGGGTTCAGTTTGCAACTTTTTTTGGTAAGTCTGAAGTTATTTCAAAGTGAAAAGTTAAAAAGTTTAAGAGAATAAAGCAAGTTTAAAAATAATGTAATCAATATGATCTGACTTTTATAAAGAGAAAATACCAGTATCCATTGAATATACTTAAGTATAGTTAACACATGAGAATTCAAGCACATGAGTATTTAAGGAGACTACAAACTCCACCATTAACACAGGCTTCATGAAGGGACTGTGTTCAGATGGAGACGGGAAGGGAAAGGAGAGATTAGTCACTTTTTCTCTAAACACTTTGTGAGTAAAGGACTAATAAAATCCATTCTCCTTCTCTAAGGACAGATTTACTTTGGACTAACTTTCCAACTCTGTTCCAATGGAAATCTTACAAAGGTGGTGTGGCATATAAACTCTCAGGTGGCCTCCAATTATCCCCACCTCCTGGTTTTCACACTCTTGTGTAATATCCTTCCACTGAGTATGGGCAAGACTTGCAACTTACTTATCATCATGTAACACTATAAATTTCCCTGGAAACACCACTTTAGCTCCATCCCACAGATTTAGATGTTATGTTTTCATTTTTCATTCAGTTCAAAATATGAAAATATTTTCCTTCATACTTCCTATCTTCCTATTGGTGATAAATAATAGATTGGAATAAATAATTCTTTTTTTAGCCAAAAAATTATTTTGAAATGTACTATTTAATTTCTAAGTATCTGAAGACTTTCTGGCTATCTTTCTGTTCCTAATCTCTAGTTTTATATAATTATGGTCAGAAAATATATATGATTTGTATGATTTAAATTAGTGTAAATTTGTTAAAATATATGTTATGATGCAGGAAAAAGTCTATACTGGTGAATGTTCATGTGCACTTGAAAACAATGTAGGTTCTACTATTGTTCAATAAAGCATTCTGTGTCAATTATATCTATTTAGTTAAGGGTGGTGTTCAGTTCTTCCACATATTTGCTGATTTTCTTTCCTCCAGTTAAATCCATTACCAATAAGGAGTGTTAAAGTCTCCAATGATATTTGTAGATTTATTTTTTCCTAATTCTGCTATTTTTTTGTTCCAAGTATTTTGAGGGTCTTTTTTAGTAAGTACTTATACAGTTAGGAATTTTGCAACTTCTTGGGGAAATGATAATTTTTTCATTATATAATTTTTCTCTTTAATTCATGGTAATTCTCTTTGCCCTGAAGTATATTTTATCTATATAAATATAGCTACTCTAGCATTATTTTGATTAGTGTTTTCATGCTATGTCATTTTCCATCCTTTTATTTGTTAACTACCTGTAGTTATTGTATCTCTTGTTTTTTGAGAGAGAGAGAGAGTATGAACACGATGGGGAGAGGCAGAGCGGGGGAGAGAGAGAATCTTAAGCACACTGTACCCCCAGCAAAAAGCCTGACATGGGATTTGATCCCACGACCCTGGTGAGATCATGACTTGAGTCAAAATCAAGAGTTGGACGCTTATCTGACTGAGCCACCCAGACGCCCCCTGTATCATCATATATCAAATTAGTTTCTTGTAAACCACATGTAGTTCGGTCATATTTTAGTTGTTCATTTGTATGTTTTTAATCTGACAGGTCTCTGACTTTTTACTGTGGTAAAATCACATAACATAAAATTTACCATCTGAAACATTTTTCAGTGTACAGTACAGTAGCATTAAATATATCTACATTGCTGTGTAACAGATCTCTCGAGCTTTCTCACCTTGTAAAACTCAAACTATCAAACAACTCCGCTTTCCCCCTCCTCCCATCCTTGTCAACCACCATCCTACTTTCTATTTCTAAGAGTATGACTAGTTTAGACACCCCATATTAATGGAATCTTGCAGTGTTTGTTAGGCCAATCTCTGTCTTTTTAGGGTGAGTTTAGGTCATTTCCACTTAATGAAATTATTGTTATGTTTGGATTTAGGTGTACAGTTTTGTTCTTTGTTTCATGTGTTTTTTTTCCTCTGTTTTTCGTTCCTTCATGTCCCCAAATCCTGTCTTCGTTTGAATTCTTTGAATATTGCTATTATTCAACTTTAATTCATCAGGTTTTAAATACAATATCTATTTGTATAGATTGCCTTAGTGGTTACTAGGAAAATTACAATTTACATATTTAACTTTCCATTGTCTAATGAGAATCAACACTTAAGTGGAATTTAGAAATCTTTCAACCGCATGGATCCCTTTTTCCTCCTCTTGTTTGTTATAATTGTCTTTTTTTTAAAGATTTTATTTATTTATTTGACAGAGAGAGAGAGCACAAGCAGAGGGAACAGCAAAGGGAGAAGCAGGCTTCCGGCTGAGCAGGGAGCCCAATGTGGGGCTTGATCCCAGGCCCCTGGGATCATGACCTGAGCCAAAGGCAGACGCTTAATGACTGAGCCACCCTAGCACCCTTGTTACAATTATCTTATATATCTGTATACATTGAAAAACTCTTGCAGGTAATGTTATTATTTTTCCTTTCAACCATCAAATATATTTTTCAAGAACTCAAAAACAGAATATGTACCAAGATATTTACCATTTCTCTTGCTTATTATCCCCAATGTACCATTTTCTCCTGGTATCATTTCCCTTCTATCATTAAGTACTTCCTTTAGCTAAAACAACAAAATAAAATTAAATTAAAATTGAAATAAATAAAATAAATGATGAAATAAATATATAAAATTTTAAAAAATGAAAAGAACTTCCTTTAGCAATTCTTTTGCAGAAAATCTGTGGCAACAAATTTCTCTTAGCTTTCCTTTGTCTCAGAATACCTTTGCTTTACCTTATTTCCTAAGGGTGTTTTTTGCTAAATATGAACTTTCAAGTTGACAGTAGGTCTTTCCTTTCAGCAACTGAAAACTATCACGCCACTTCCTTGTGTAATTTCTGATTAGAAATCCATAGTCATTCAAATTGTTCTTCCCCTACGGGCAATACACCTTTATTTTTCCAGTTGGTTTCAATATGTTCTTTTGTCTTTAGTTTTCAACAGTTTATGTTTGGTCCGAGCATAAAATTTCTTTGGGTCTATCCTGTTTAGGGTTTGTTCAACTTTTTGAATCTGTAGATTTATGTGGTTTGCCAAATTTAGGAAGTTTTTGGCCATTAACTCTTGAAATACATTTTTCAACACTGAACTCTTTGTGCTTGTCCTTCTTCCACAGCTCCCTGGGGCTCTATTCGTTGGTTTTGTTTTGTTTTGTTTTTTCCTCTTTCTTTTCCAGGTGGGATAATTTCTACAGATCTGTTTTCAATTTCACCCACAATTTTATGTCATCTCCACTCATGCTTTTGAGCTCAGTGAGTGTTACATTTTAGTTACTGTATTTTTCAGCTCTAATATTTCCGCTGGCTTCTTTAAACATCACTGCTGAGTCCTATTACTCTACTAATTTTACAAGTGCTTGTAATTTCTTGTTGGAATATTTTTAAATAATTTATTTAAAGTCTTTGTCAGATAATTTCAACATCTTTGTCATGTGAAGTTGATGTGTCTTGACTATCTTTTCCCAAGAGAATCAAGATTTTCCTGGTTCTTCATATACTGAGTAATTTTGAACTGGGATATCATGTTTTCAGACTCTGAGTCTTTTTAAAAATCCTTTTGAAAATGTTGATTTCTTTATTTTGGCAAGAAATGGACCTGATTCGGTTCAGGCCATATATTCCCTCCCATCTTCTATAGGCTGCAGTTTCAAGGTTGGTGCAGTTTTCAAAACCTTTGCAAAGCTATTCAGATCTGTCCCACATGTGCACCACCCAGTGGTAGTCTGGGTTCTGGCCAGAAATCTTTTTGGTAATTCAGTTTTCAAAGTCTTGATTGTGCTGATTAAGATCAGATCCAGTCATGCATAGTATGGGACTACATCTTTGAATTATTGTACAAGTTAATGGGATTTCTTTCCTCTGGTTCCCTCTCATCATAATCTCCCTGATACATCTCATGTCTCCAAAGTGCCTATTTTAGGTTCTGTGGCCAGAAACATGGGGCCTTAGTTACTCTTCTCTGCTGCTCACTTTTGTCACTGGACCAAGAAGCAAGAGAACCAGAGGATAGAAAACATGGTAAACACACCACTGATTTGGTGGTACTTCAAATTCTGGTCTTCTTTCCAGTTGTCCTGCTGTGATCCACAGTGCAGAATCCTCTCATGGCTGCCCCATCCATTTTCAGTGAGGGAGACAAGGTAGAACATATTTTCTCAACTTACTTGGAACTGGTTCCTATAGTTATTTATTTACTTCTTTATTTCTGCATCTTACCCACATCCATCTCTGACCTCCAGTGTTTGAACACCTTCTGGTCTTGACTCATTTTCCTTCTTCAGCAACCAAAGCCCAATACTCAGTCACTGTATTATTAAATTATTTGCATACCTTTTGTGTTGTAACTGCCTTGCCTAGCCCCATTCTGAGTTCAAAGGACAGAATCACTGAGGTTTGGGGAGGGGGAAATGCCTGATAACTATTATCCTGTACTAATTACTTAGAGCATCAGCAAGACGAGGAAAGCAATATTTTATGATTTCCCACAGGCATGTAAGTTTCACAGAAGAATATTTTCAAGTTGAACTAAACAATGAAAAAAGTACTCCCTGAAGAATTGATTATCAGCTAATTTATCCCCACCGGAGTCACTGGTAGGCTAGGAAATGAATTTGTTACTTCTTATTATAAGCCCAATGCACAGAGAATTTCTGTGTGGTAGCTCCTTACTCATGGTTCAGGGATGACAAGGGTCCCATGCAGGCCTGGAGAATTCCCTGATAATGCTCTATCAACAATTACCACTAACGAACTCTGAGGCCAATTCAGCTCAGGGCTCTCAGAGCCAGTTGACACACCAACGAAGCACAAATAAATAAATAAACTTCTTCTTGGGGGTGGAGCAAGATGGTGGAGGAGTAGGAGACCTGGATTTCGTCTGGTCTCAGGAATTCAGCTGAATAGGGATCAAACCATTCTGAACACCTATGAACTCAACAGGAGACCAAAGAAGAGAGTAGCAACAACTCTCTGCACAGAGAAGCGACCACTTACTGGAAGGTAGGACGTGCGGAGAAGTGAATCCGAGGTGATATTCGGGAGGAGAGACGGCGGGGGAGGGGGCCTCCATCCACCGCTTCTGGCAAGTGATAGAGCCGCGGAGCACAAAATCGGACCTTTTAGAAGTCGGCTCCGCTGAGGGACGTCGCTCCAGTGGCTAAGCAGGGGGTGGAACCCTCGCAGGACAGTGTGGACTCAGGACCCTTGGGGTCACAGAAAGACCGGGGGTGCCTGAGTGCGGCAGAGCTCCCAGGTATTGGAGCGGGGAAGCCAGCTGCAGAGACAGAGCTGAGGCGCGGGCTCTCAGCGCGGGGTTGCCATAAACTGTGATCCGCGGCCCAGTCGGGCCACTGCTCCTCCAGCAGGGACCCAACAAACAGCAGATCCGGGGAGACCCCCCTTCCTCCCCCGGGAGGAGCGGCGCAGGAGCGCACCGCAGGGATCTGCTGGGTTTGGAGACTCCACACGGGGTTGGGTGCCAGAGATAGAAACGCTCGGTCACAGGCCGGGTGAGCACGGAGTGCGGCCGGAGACCGGGGAGACGGGAGTGACTGCTTTTCTCTGGGGGTGCACTGAGGAGCGGGGCCCCGAGTTCTCAGCTCCTCCGGGCGGAGATTGGGAGGCCACCATTTTCACCCTGGTCCTCCAAAGCTGTACCGAGAGCTTGCAGGGAACAAAAGCTCCTGAGAGCAAACCCGAGCAGCTTGCTTAGCCCGGACCGACAAGGGCGGGGCAATTCCGCCTCCGGCAAAGACAGTTGGGAACCACGGCAACAGGCCCTTCCCCCAGAAGATCAGCTGAACAGCCAGCCAAGACCAAGTTTACCGATCAAGGAGAACGGGAGAACTCCAGCGCTAGGGGAATACTGCACATAGAATTCATGGCTTTTTTTACCATGATTCATTAGTTTTTCAAAGTTAATTTTTTAACTGTTTTTTTTTAATTTTTCTTTTTCCCTTTTTCAACCAACATCTTATCAATCCCTTTTGTAAAAAATACATTTTTTATTTTTCATTTTTAGAGTCATATTTTATCCTTTCATAGTAGTTACCCTTCTTTTTGGCATATATATATAAGTTGTTCTCTCTTTAAAATTTTGAGCTACAGTTTCTTCTAACAGATCAAAATATACCCTAAATCACTAGTGTATGGCTTTGTTCTAGTCTCCTACCTGATCACATTTTCTCCCTTTTTCTTTAAATCTTCTTTTTTCAAACAACCTCTTATCTTATCAATTCCTTTTATAAAATCTTTTATAATTTACATCTTTACAGTCATCTTCCATTCTTCATTGTATCAACCCTTATTTTGTACATATATAAGTCTTTCTTCCTTTAAAATTTTAGGAGGCACTTTTATCTAACAGACCAAAATATGCCCCAAATCTAGTGTGTGGCACTGATGTATGCACTAGCCTGATCATATTTGATCATATTCTGGTTTTTTTTGTATTGTTCTGTTTTTGTTTTTATCTTTTTCTTTTTTTTTTCTTTCTTTTCTCTCACTTTTTTCTTTATTTCCCTTTCTTTTCCCCTGGTTTCAGGTCTTTTCTGATTTGTATAGAATATATTTGCTGGGGACGTTCTTAACCTGTTAGCATTTTGTTTTCTCATTCATCTATTCCCCTCTGGACAAAATGACAAGACGAAAAAATTCACCTCAGCAGAAAGAACATGAGGTAGTACCGTCTGCCAGGGACCTACTCAATACGGACATTAGTACGATGTCGGACCTAGAGTTCAGAATCATGACTTTAAAGATACTAGCTGGGCTTGAAAAAAGCATAAAGTTAATAGAGAAACCCTTTCTGGAGAAATAAAAGAACTAAAATTTAACCAAGTCGAAATCAAAAAGGCTATTAATGAGGTGCAATCAAAAATGGGGGCACTAACTGCTAGGCTAAATGAGGCAGAAGACAGAATCAGCAATATAGAAGATCAAATGATGGAAAATAAAGAGGCTGAGAAAAAGAGAGAGAAACAACTACAGGATCACAAGGGCAGAATTCGAGAGATAAGCGATACCATAAGACGAAACAACATTAGAATAATTGGGATCCCAGAAGAAGAAGAAAGAGAGAGAGGGGCAGAAGGTATATTGGAGCAAATTACAGCAGAGAACTTCCCTAATGTGAGGAAGGAAACAGGCATCAAAATCCAGGAGGCACAGAGAACCCCTCTCAAAATCAATAATAATAGGTCAACACCCCGACATCTAATAGTAAAACTTACGAGTCTCAGAGACAAAGAGAAAATCCTGAAAGCAGCTCGGGAGAAGAGATATGTAATCTACAGTGGTAGAAACATTAGATTGGCAACAGACCTATCCACAGAGACCTGGCAGGCCAGAAAGGACTGCAATGATATCTTCAGAGCACTAAACGAGAAAAATATGCAGCCAAGAATACTATATCCAGCGAGGCTGTCATTGAAAATTGAAGGAGAGATAAAAAGCTTCCAAGACAAACAAAAACTAAAGGAATTTGCAAACACAAAACGAGCCCTCCAAGAAATATTGAAAGGGATCCTCTAAGCAAAGAGAGAGCCTAAAAGCAGCATAGATCAGAAAGGCAGACAATATACAGTAACAGTCACCTTACAGGCAATACAATGGCACTAAATTCAAACCTTTCAGTAGTTACCCTGAATGTAAATGGGCTAAATGCCCCAATCAAAAGACACAGGCTATCCGATTGGATTAAAAAACAAGACCCATCCATATGCTGTCTGCACGAGACTCATTTTAGACCCAAAGACACCCCCACATTGAAAGTGAGGGGGTGGAAAACCATTTACCATGCTAATGGACACCAAAAGAAAGCTGGGGTGGCAATCCTTCTATCAGACAAATTAGATTTTAAAACAAAGACTGTAATAAGAGTTGAGGAAGGACACTATACCCTACTTAAAGGGTCTCTCCAACAAGAAGATCTAACAATTGTAAATATCTATAATGCTAATATGGGAGCAGCCAATTATATAAGGAAATTAACAAAAGCAAAGAAACACATCGACAACAATACAATAATAGTGGGGGCCTTTAACACCCCCCTCACTGAAATGGACAGATCATTTAAGCAAAATATCAACAAGGAAATAAAGACTTTAAATGACACACTGGACCAAATGGACTTCACAGACATATTCAGAACATTCCATCCCAAAGCAAAGGAATACACATTCTTCTCTAGTGCCCATGGAACATTCTCCAGAAGAGATCACATCCTAGGTCACAAATCAGGTCTCAACCGGTACCAAAAGATTGGGATCATTCCCTGCATATTTTCAGAACACAATGCTTTGAAACTAGAACTCAATCACAAGAGGAAATTCAGAAAGAACTCAAATACATGGAGGCTAAAGGGCATCCTACTAAAGAATGAATGGGTCAAGAAGGAAATTAAAGAAGAATTTAAAAAATTCATGTAAACCAATGAAAATAAAAACACAACTGTTCAAAATCTTTGGGATATATAAGGCAGTCCTGAGAGGAAAGTATATAGCAATACAAGCCTTTCTCAAGAAACAAGAAAGGTCTCAAATACACAACCTAACCCTACACCTAAAGGAGCTGGAGAAAGAACAGCAAATAAAGCCTACACCCAGCACGAGAAGAGAAATAATAAAGATCAGAGCAGAAATCAATGAAATAGAAACCAAAAGAACAGTAGAACAGATCAACGAAACTAGGAGCTGGTTCTTGAAAGAATTAACAAGATTGATAAACCCCTGGCCAGACTTATCAAAAAAAAGAGAAATGACCCAAATCAACAAAATCATGAATGAAAGAGGAGAGATCAACACCAACACCAAAGACATACAAACAATTATAAGAACATATTATGAGCAACTCTATGCTAGCAAATTAGATAACCTGGAAGAAATGGGTGCATTCCTAGAGATGTATCAACTACCAAAATTGAACCAGGAAGAAATAGAAAACCTGAACAGACCTATAACCACTAAGGAAATTGAAGCAGTCATCAAAAATCTCCCAACAAACCAAAGCCCAGGGCCAGATGGCTTCCCAGGGGAATTCTATCAGACATTTCAAGAAGAATTAATACCTACTCTCCTGAAACTGATCCAAAAAATAGAAATGGAAGGAAAAGTTCCAAACTCATTTTATGAGGCCAGCATTACCTTGATCCCAAAACCAGACAAAGACCCCATCAAAAAGGAGAATTACAGACCAATATCTCTGATGAATATGGATACAAAGGTTCTCACCAAAATACTAGCCAATAGGATCCAACAGTACATTAAAAGGATTATTCAGCACAACCAAGTGGGATTTATCCCTAGCCTGCAAGGTTGGTTCAACATCCGCAAATCCATCAACGTGATACAATACATTAACAAAGGAAAGAACAAGAATCATATGAGCCTCTCAATAGATGCAGAAAAAGCATGTGACAAAGTACAGCACCCTTTCCTGATCAAAACTCTTCAGAGTATAGGGATAGAGGGTACATACCTCAATATCATAAAAGCCATCTATGAAAAACCTACAGTGAATATCATTCTCAATGGGGAAAAGCTCTCAAGGTCAGGAACGCGGCAGGGATGTCCACTCTCACCACTGCTATTCAACATAGTATTAGAAGTCCCAGCCACAGCAATCAGACAACAAAAAGAAATCAAAGGCATCCAAATCGGCAAAGAGGAAGTCAAACTCTCACTCTTTGCAGGTGATATGATACTGTACGTGGAAAACCCAAAAGACTCCACCCCAAAATGGCTAGAACTCAACAGGAATTCAGTAAAGTAGCAGGATATAAAAGCAATGCACAGAAATCAGTGGCATTCCTATACACCAACAACAAGACAGAAGAGAGACAAATCAAGGAGTCGATCCCATGTACAATTGCACCCAAAACCATAAGATAAGTAGGAATAAATTTAACCAAAGAGGAAAAGGATCTGTACTCAAAAAAGTATAAAATACTCATGAAAGAAATTGAAGAAGACACAAAGAAATGGAAAAACGTTCCATGCTCATGGATTGGAAGAACCAACATTGTGAAGATGTGAATGCTACCTAGAGCAATCTACACATTCAATGCAATCCCCATCAAAATACCATTCACTTTTTTCAAAGAAATGGAACAAATAATCCTCAAATTTGTATGGAACCAGAAGAGACCCCCGAAGAGCCAGAGGAATATTGATAAAGAAAAGAAAAGCTGGCGGCATCACAATTCCGGACTTCCAGCTCTATTACAAAGCTGTCATCATCAAGACAGTATGGTACTGGCACAAAAACAGACACATAGATCAGTGGAACAGAATCAAGAGCCCAAAAATGGACCCTCAACTCTATGGTCAACTCATCTTTGACAAAGCAGGAAAGATTGTCCAGTGGAAAAAAGACAGCCTCTTCAACAAATGGTGTTGTGAAAATTGGACAGCCACATGCAGAAGAATGAAACTGGACCATTTCCTTACACCACACACAAAAATAGACTCCAAATGGTTGAAAGACCTAAACATGAGACAGGAGTCCATCAAAATCCTAAAGGAGAACACAGGCAGCAACCTCTTCGACCTCAGCCGCAGCAACTTCTTCCTAGAAACATCGCCAAAGGCAAGGGAAGCAAGGGCAAAAATGAACTATTGGGATTTCATCAAGATAAAAAGCACAGCAAAAGAAACAGTCCAGAAAACCAAAAGACAACTGACAGAATGGGAGAAAATGTTTGCAAATGACATATCAGATAAAGGGCTAGTATCCAAAATCTATAAAGAACTTATCAAACTCAACACCCAAAGAACAAATAATCCAATCAAGAAATGGGCAGAAGATATGAACAGACATTTTTCCAAAGAAGACATCCAAATGGCCAACAGACACATGAAAATGTGCTCAACATTGCTCGGCATCAGGGAAATCCAAATCAAAACCTCAATGAGATAGCACCTCACACCAGTCAGAATGGCTAAAATTAACAACTCAGGAAACAACAGATGTTGGCGGGGATGCGGAGAAAGGGGAACGCTCCCACACTGTTGGTGGGAATGCAAGCTGGTGCAACCACTCTGGGAAACAGTATGGAGGTTCCTCAAACAGTTGAAAATAGAGCACCATACGATCCAGCAATTGCACTACTGGGTATTTACCCCAAAGATACAAATGTAGGGATCTGAAGGGGTACATGCACCCCAATATTTATAGCAGCAATGTCCACAACAGCCAAACTGTGGAAGGAGCCAAGATGTCCACTGACAGATGAATGGATAAAGAAGATGTGGTATATATACACAATGGGATATTATGCAGCCATCAAAATAAATGAGATCTTGCCATTTGCAATGACGTGGATAGAACTGGAGGGTGTTATGCTGAGTGAAATAAGTCAATCAGAGAAAGATGTGTATCATATGACCTCACTGATATGAGGAATTCTTAACCTCAGGAAACAAACTGAGGGCTGCTGGAGTGGGAGGGATGGGGTGGCTGGATGATAGACATTGGGGAGGGTATGTGCTACGGTGAGCGCTGTGAATTGTGCAAGACTGTTGAATCACAGATCTGTACTTCTGAAACAAATAATGCAACAGATGTTAAAAAAGAAAAAGAAGATAGCAGGAGGGGAAAATGAAGGGGAGTAAGTCGGAAGGGGAGACAAACTGTGAGAGACGATGGACTCTGAAAAACAAACTGAGGGTTCTAGAGGGGAGGGGGGTGGGGGGATGGGTTAACCTGGTGATGGGTATTAAAGGGGGCACATTCTGCGTGGAGCACTGGGTGTTATGCACAAACAATGAATCATGGAACACTACATCCAAAACTAATGATGTAATGTATGGTGATTAACATAACAATAAAAATTTTTAAAAAGAATAAAAAATAAAAAATGTTTTTTTAGATTGTAAAAAAAAAACAAAAAAACTTCCTCTTGCCTGTCACCCTGACTCTTTATACTTTCTTTCCCTACTTCCTACAAATGGCTCCATTCTAATAAGCCCACACTTGAGACTACTCTTTCCCACGGCATTGATTTGCTTATACTCCACTTTGTTCCTGGATGTAAAACTGCTTATTATTTCCTCAGCTTCATTTCCTTCACGGATAATATGAATGCAAATTTGTGGGTACTACCTACACTGTCAGAAACTCTTGGGATCGGGCTTACTAATCTGTGTTTTTACAAACTCTTAGGTGACACTGATGCATGCCAAATTTTGGGAACCATTGCAAGTAGGGAGTTTTTTGAGAAAAAATGTGTATCTGTTCATAATGCATGTTAAAATTTGTTTATATTTAGCATTTATTTTTTCTATTTCTCATTTTACAGGGCATGATTTACATTTAAATAAAAGCAAAGTTCATAAGTTAAAGTTGATTAGTTTGACAAATGTGTACACCTATGTACCCACCATCTTACTTAAGATACACAGCATTTCTATGACCCCAGAAAGTTCCCTTCTCTTTTTCCAGTTACTGCCTTCCACCCTGAGTGAAAATCCACTGTGCTGATTTTCATTATCACATAATAGTTTTACCTGGTTTTGAACTTCATATAAGTGGAATTATACCATATGCCCTCTATGTCTAGCTTCTTTCATTCTGAGTGTTTTTGAGATTCCTCCATGTTGTATGTATCAGTAGTTAGTTTCATTTTATTGCTAAGTAGTAATCCATTTCCGTGATGACTTGTTATTATTAAATTATGTTCTTTATATATTTTCGATCCAAGTCCTTTATCAGATATGTGTTTTGAGGTAGGTTTTCTCAAAGTCTGTGGTTCGTGTTTATTTTCTTAAGCACTTTTTTAAACAGGCTTACAACAACAAAGATTTTTCTTTTTTTTTCAGTTCTTTGGCTTGGCAGTCTTGCTGGTTTTCCTGCTGATCTTGTCTGGAACCACTCAGATAGTTACAGATATCTTGTGGCTTAACTGGATGTAGAACAACCGAAATGACCTTACTTACACACCTAGAAGCTGGTGCAGGCTATTGTGTCTGCCTCTTCCTTGAGGAGGATTCTCTCATCTTCTAGTCAGCTGGACTGGACTTCCCCACAACATGGAGGCCTCAAGATCCCAAGAGAGTGAAAGCAGGGGCTGTGATGCCTCTTCAGTCCTAGGATCCAAAGAACTATAACATCACTTGTGCTGCATTCCATATTTTTACTCTTTCTGTTGTTCTTTCTTTATTCCTGATATTCCAAGTATTCCAGGTTTTCTTTGGTATCATTTCCCTTCAGCTTGAAGAACTTTTTTTCACACACAAACACAAAAATAGATGATAGATAGATGATAGCTAGCTAGATAGATAAATAGATAGATGATGATAAATAGATGATAGATAGATAGATGATAGATAGATAGATAGGTAGATAGATAGATAGATGATAGATTTGAGAGTAGCTTTACTGGCAACAAAATCTTTTCATTTTCCTTCATCTGAGAATGTCTTGATTTTACCTTTATTCCTGAAGGATATTTTTACTGGGCAAAGAGTTCTAGAAAAATTATTTTTTCCTTTCAGCACTTTAAAAATATTGCACCATTTCTTTCTGGCTTCCGTGTTTTCAGTTGAGAGATCTGTTGTTTTTCCTTGCACATACTGCATCATACTCTCTGACGGTTTTTAAGAATATTCCTTTGTCTTCAGTTTTTTGAAGTTTATTTCTAATGTGTCTTGATATGGATTTTTGTTTGGGGTTCACTCAGCTTCTTGAATGTGTAAATGTATATCTTTTGCCAATTGGGGATTTTTTAGTCATTATTTCTTTAAAAACTGTTTTTAGCCACAAATCCTTCTCTTCTACTCTACTGATACCAATGTTAGATGTTTTCTTTTTCCCTACAGGTCCCTTTGATTCTGTTCATTTCTTTGCAGTCTATTTTCTCTCTATTGGTCATATTGAGTTATTTCTATCGTTCTATCTTTGAGTTCACTTGTTCTTTCCCCAGTAATATTAATTCTTTTCTTTGGCCTCTATAGTAAGTTTTTTATATTGGTTATTGTTTTTTTTTTCAGTTCTATAGTATCCATTTGATTTTTTTATATCTTCCATTTCTTTGCTGATATTTTCTATGATGAATTAGAAAATCACTATTTGTAGTAAGTGATTCAGGCAAGATCATCTAGAGATCCTAAAATTAATGGATATATGTTTGAGGAGACAGAGGTTTGTACATAGTCTCAAAGTCCTGTCCCACAAAACACTTAATGATTACTCACTAAATTATAAGTAACATGAATACTTATTAACACTTATTAATTAGTAAATAAAGTAGTTATACATATCAATCAATTAAAAAAATACTTGTTAACTTTAAAGTGGAAAAACTTGGTTCACACCATCTGAGCCATGTGATAAAAGTTGACCTTGCTATCAGTGGGACAAATGAATATCATAGGTCTTTGGCATGTTACACTGAAAAGAACACAGATTCACTTTTCTAGTATTCTGGCCAAAAGTGCACATGCCTTAATGAAATTAGAAGGAAATATCCAACAAAACAAAACTGAGGGAAATTCTATGAGATAACTGACCAGTACTCTAAAAATGCTAAGGTCATGAAAGATAAGGAAAGATTGAGGAATTATTCAGATCAAAGGGAACTAAAGATGCATAACAATTAAATCAACATGTGATCCTGGATTGGATCCTGGACTAGAAATGAAAAAGAGAAAAGGGAAGTTTGTTTTTCTTTGTTTTTTGTTGGTTTTATTTTTGCCATAAAGAACATTGTTGGGACAACTGGAAAATTTGAATGGGGTCTATATTAGATGGTGGTATTGTATGAATATTAATGTCTTGATTTTAATGGCTGTTTTATGGTAGGGAAGTGTATTCATCCATTAAGGCTGCCATTACAAAATACTACCAGCTGAGTGGCTTGAAAAACAGAAATTTATTTTCTCAAGTTCTGAAGGCCAGAAGTCCAAGATTAAGGTGCCTGCAGGGTTGGTTTCTGATGAGATTTTTCCTAGCTTGTAGATTTCCTCCTCCTTCCTGTGTCCTCAAACAACTTTCTTCTGCAAGCACATTCCTGGTATCCATTCTTCTTATAGGGGTCCAATCTTATTGAATTAAGGTCCCACCATTATGACCTCATTTAACTTTAGTCACCTCCTATAAGGCTCTGCTACTAACTACAGTAATATTGAGGGTTAGGGATTCAACATATGAACTTTGGGGAATCACAATTCAGTCCATAACACTTTCCTTTCTTGGTTTTAGGAAATATATACTGAAGTATTTATTAGTAATGGGACATCATGTCAGCTATACAGGCTAGAAAAATACTGCGGAGAATATTAAGATAAATATGTTTTATTAATAAACATATTAATAAAATGTGAACAATTGGGGAATCTGGATGAACTGTATATAGGTGTTCTTTGTATTATGCTTGCAACTCTTCTGAAAGGTTTCACTTTTTCAAAATAAAAAGAAAAATATGGCACATGTATTTATATCCATCCATTGTTTTACCAAATGTGATCCAGGCTACCCAGGTGCCAAATAAATGTAATCTTAAGTGTAAAATGGCAAATCTGAAATTGGTCACAATTTGGGTATAAAAGAGATTTCAGGAGGAAGGGAACATCATTCTTCCATATCCAGGTCATGAACTTGCAGAAGACCAGCAAGCAACACTTCTTACCATTTTACCCCAGATGGCCGAAGAAAAATTATAAATTGAAGAAAATTTATTTATTCATTGAATTCTTCCCAGAATTACTTTTCTACTGCAAATGAAATTTGGCTTTCAGAAGCTCAATCACACCACAGATGCTATATTCTTCTATTTATCTTTTCTTGCACAATATTTCTCACCATAGCTTTAGAAGTCTTAAATCTTACATATTCTCCAACTTTATTCTAATTCATCAAGATTGTCTTGGCAGTTTTTGGTGCTTCTAATTTCTAGAAAAAATTTAGAATCAGCTTATTAATTTCCACAAAAAATACCTGCTGTGATTTTTATTATAATTCCGTCTATATTTATTGGACAGATTAGTCCGAAATTGTCCTTTTTCTGTAATGTCCTTGTCAAGTCTATCATTAAAACTATGTTGAGATATTCTGGGGAGCCACCTAGGGAGCCACCCAGGTGCCCCATATATGATGAATTTTGATTAATGTTCCATGTGAACTGGAAAATAATATCACTTTATGGTTGTTGGATATAGTGTTCTGTGTTTAAATGTTTAAACATTTGGTTTAAATCTATATCATTACTGATTTTTTTGTCTGTTTCTTCTATCAGTTACTGAGAGAGATGTTTTAAAAATCTCCATTCATGATTTTGGATTTAATTTTAGGTTTGTTAACTGTTGAGTCATATATTTTAAGGCAAATTTAGACTGTTATGTCTTCCTGTTAAATTAATACCTTTAGGGGCGCCTGGGTGGTTCAGTCATTAAGCGTCTGCCTTCGGCTCAGGTCATGATCCCAGAGTCCTGGGATCAAGCCCTGTATTGGGCTCCCTACTCTGCAGGAAGGCTGCTTCTCCCTCTCCCATTCCCCCTGCTTGTGTTCCCTCTCTCACTGTGTCTCTCTCTGTCAAATAAACAAAATCTTTAAAAAAAATTAATACCTTTATTAGTATAATATATTTTATACATGTTTGTATGTATACAAATGTTTACTTCTTTACCTCTTATGATAGTTTTTGTCTTAATATCTGCTTTGTCAAACACTCACACAGCTACCTCACCGTCCTTTGAGTCTGTATGGCATGTATTTAGTTCTTATTTGTCTATCCTTTTACTTTACAACCTCTCTATGTTCTTATACAACAACTGTGTCTCTGCATATAGCTCAGTCTATTTATTTATTTTTATTTAATCTGGCAATCTGCTTTTAAATTGGATATTTAGCCTATTTTCATTAATTTATTACTATAAATTTGGGTTAATCCCGACCATTTTACTATTTGTTTCCTACTATTTTTCTCCTTTATTCTCCTTTTTAAAAGTATTTGTGCACTTTCAAATAGAATTTTTATTAAATCATAATGTACATATTTTTAAAGTTCCAAAACATAACTATATTTCTTCAATTAAACACATTCAAGAAACCAGGTAACCATTAGGTAAACACTATACTGATTTTGAAAATCACAGATTAATTTTGCAGTGTTTTCAATATTTTTGATCAGTAGAAGCAAACATGGATCTTTTGTATCTGGCTTCTTTCATTCAATATTATGTTTGTGTGTTTACCAATGTTGTTTCCCGAACATGTGTTTTGTTCAGTATTTCTGTTTGAATATACTACCATTTCTTTATTCATCCTCTTCTTGAAGGATGTTTACATTTTTATGAGTTTGGGGCTTTTACAATTAGTGCTACAAATATTTTAATAGATATATATATGAATTTCTGAGATTGTATATCTCAGAATATATATACATATGTGCATATGTATGTATATATATAACATTTTTATTTAAAATCTGTTGTGTATTGGGGTGCCTGGGTGGCTGAGTCATTTGAGCATAGGGAGCTCTTGGTTTCAGCTCAGGTCTTGATATCAGAGTTGTGGGATCAAGCTCTGTGTCAGGCTCTGTGCTCATCAGGGAGTCTGCCTGGAGATTCTCTCCCTCTGCCCCTCCCCCAACTCACATTCTTAATCTAAAATAAATAAATCATTAAAAAATTTTAATTGTGTTTTATATATACATCTCTGTGTGTGTGTGTGTGGATATATATATATATATATATATATATCCACACACATAAATATGGAATTGCTGGATCATGCAGCAAATATGTAAAATATGCTCAACTTCAGTAGATTTCAAAATTTTACACTTCCAGTGAAGAGTGAATAGGAGTTCCAGTAATCTCATTGACACTTGGCACTGTCTGAATTCTGCATTTAGCCTTTCTGGCTTGTGTGAAATACTGTTGTATTGTAGTTTTAATTTATATTTCCCTTATCATTAAATAACCTGAATATTTTATATCAGCCATTTGGTCTCTTTTTGTGAAAGCACTCTGCAAATATTTTGCCCAGTTTTCTTTTGTTCCATTGTCTTTTCCTTACTGATTTGTAGATTTGTCAGATTAAAAATAGCTTCCCCCAGACTGTGGCTTCCCCTTTCATTTCCTTGATGCTGTCTTGCAATAAATAGAGGCATTTAACATCATTGTTTTTTATGGTAAATTCTTTTGTCTTGGTGAAGACATTTTTTGCCTCCCCCCAAAGAAATTAAGATATTCTGCCATGCTTTCTTCTAGATGATTGTTATACCATTTACATTTAGATTTATAGCTCATCTTCTGCATTTCTTTTCTTTTTTTTCTCCTCTTTTAACTTTTTTTTTTTATATGATAGAGAGTAAGGGTCAGGTTGTATTTTCTCCATTTGAATACCCACTTGATGCAGTACCATCTGCATTTATTGAAGGACTATCACTTCCCTCCTGCATTAGACTGTCGTCTTTGTCATAAATCTGATGTATATTTTATTGCCAAGTCAAATAATCCGACAGAGAAATACAAATACTGTATGATCTCATTTATATGTGAAATCTAAAAACATCTAACTCATAGAAACAGTGAAATGGTGGTTGTCAGGGGCTGAGCAGAGGGGGAAATGGGGAGATGTTGGTCAAAGGGTAAAACTTTCAATTATGAAATGAGTAAGTTCTGAGGATCTAAAGTACAGTATGGTACCTATAGTTAACAATACTGTATTGCACACATGAAAATTGCTATGAGAGTAGAACTTTAATATTCTTACCATAACAACAACCAAATGGTAACTATGTGAAGTCAAGGTGTTAGTTAACCTTACTGTGGTAAACATTTCATAATATATGGGTGTATCAAATCATCACTTTGTACACCTTAAACTTACACAATGTTATATGTCAATTATACTGCAAAAAAACAGGTTGGGGAAAAGAGAATATTTTCCTTATAATGTTTTTTTAGAAATTATATTAACTCTTTCCACACCTTTTGAAAGAGTGCATAAGAATTGTATTGTTGCTCCCTTAAACAAATCACTGAGATGTACCACAAGAAAGTGTCATAGCCACTATGGATCCTGTGTCACTGAGAAATAGAGGGACAGAAATTAAGAGTATAGAGAAAACCAAAAAAAAAAAAAAAAATCAGGCGGTGATCCTTCAGTTCAAAAAAAAAAAAAAGAGTATAGAGAAAACCATTTAGTAGAAGGCCATAAAGTTGCAGACATGAAGAATGTGGCTTAAGGGTCAATGGGAGAGCAGTGGAAAGAGGATCCAAACACCCAGAAGGACTTCCCCAGTATCTTCCCAAAAGCCTGATGAAAGCCTGGGTGTAAGCCAGCTCTTTTTCACCATAAAATCTATTCTGTTAACAACTATGCTCTGGCCTCAGTGCACACATCACATGTAGAAAACTGTAGTCTGAACTTTTTCTTCAAATCTGTAGCAATATTCAACTTGGGATTTTAGAAACCCTTGGGAAATTGTCATATAATTTCCTTGAAAAATCTTGGCAGAAAACAATGCAGACTTCTGGGAGTCGGCATCACCACAGACAACAGAAAGATAAATATAAGGCTTGCACCAGCAACTCCTATCCTCATCAGTGACCAATTAGCTGCTCACAGGACACTAGTCATGACTTTACTTTCTGCACCTGTCTTTTCAGCATCTCATAGGGTTTGGAGGCCTGCTCTCTGTTCACTGGCTGCATCCATTCTGCTTGTTGACTCTGCAGTCTGGAGGGAAAAATATCACAGAGCCTCAAACTTGCATGTCAGCAGCTCCTCATTGTTGATGCAGTAAAAAAAGGGTGTTTCTCCACATGGAAATTTGAGGATGGGATCGAGGAGCACAGTGCACTAAAAGGTGTCTTCAAGCAGGGAAACCATGATGTGGAACGCTGCAGCACAGGGACTCTTGTCTCAGCAGCACACAGGGCTAAACATAGAAGAAGCTGCCTGTTCCTGTTAAATAGTATAGGAGGTGACAGCTATGTTGCATGTTAGGTGGGCTTCTACCCACTGGGGGAGGCAGAGCCAGAGCTTTCTCAGAACTGTAAGTAGTCTGGAAGTCCAGCTCTAGCCCAGAATTGGAGGCAGTGAAATATGGTTGTTTTAATCTGTCTGTTCCTTTCTGGGGTTTCAGTGGTCAAGGCTGCCCTGTAGCCTTGCTGTGCTATGAAGCATTTGGGCCATGGAAACAGGGCTTCCTCAGCCAGAGGACTGGCAGCATGGGCTGCATATTCACCCGACTCTGGGACAACAGCCTGTGACAAATGAGTTTCCTTCTCCTCTCCTTTCCCCTCAGCCCAGAGCAAGCTCTTGATTTGCTGGAAGACAGTATCTGTGTGAGGAGGGAGCCCTGCCTCCCATGAGGTGACCTCTGTGTGCCTGGCCTCAGGGAACCTGGTGGCTTGCTGGACGTATTCGGTCAACAGGAACAGGGGAGGTGCTCCTTCAAGCTATCCATGCAGGAGTGAGCAGTTTGGCTTCGTGAGCAGCCCTGAAGAGGACCTGGCCCACGGTGGGTTAGTGAGAGTGACACATCCCACACTGCCGATCTTTAACCTAGTATTGAGATGCTAGAGCCAAACACCATCGTGAGAGAAGTTACTGATTGAGAGGACTGAAGAGAGAAGTGTTCACTGAGCTTTCACGTAAGAGTGAGTATATGGAACCAGGTGCCCAGCATATCCACCTAAGTGGGTTAATCCTATGACTAACTGTCACTCCCACCTCCATCACCACCCAGCATGAACCCTGGCTGGCGGTAGTGGTAAATCCTGCATTTCTACTCTATGTCATGTTGTTGAGTGGCCCATAATGTCTCTGGTCTCCTGTAGTTCTATAAAATGCTTGTTTTAAAGTAGATCCTCCCTAAGCTCTGTGTCATTCCACAGATCAATAACTCATCAGTGACTCTAACTAAGGATAGAAACAATTAAATAAAACAAATCTTTCACTTCAGGTTTAGAGATCATCAGCAATACATTTGTTTCCCTTTTAAAATATTTTAATACCGTATCTAGAAACAGTAAGGGCTCTATGATCTGGCAGATCTAGCTCAAGAACCAACTATATGACCTAAGCTCTCTGGAACTCTCTAAGCCTCAGTTTCTGCTAATGTAGAAGAAAGGGCTCATAGTTCTTTCAAAGAAAAACAGAAATACTGAATATCAGTGACCGGCATAGTACCAAGCATAAGTCCTCAACATATGATGATGATGACAACTTGGACTACAGAACGTGCTAAATTATAAAACGGATATTCAAAGGGGATATTTCTAACATTACTCTTATGCTTACTTACAAATTGATAATATTAAAAACAATACAATTTTGTATAATTGGAAAAATATGAATTTCCCTGCTTACTATTGATGCTCTATTTAAGGATTATAATAATGAGCATTACATTACAATTCGACTTTGAGGAACTCATAGAATATATTGGCATCATATGCCAAGTGAGTTACATGCTTTATCTTAATTAAGTATCACAAGAACATGAACAGGTAGATACTACCATCTTCATTCTATAGAGGATGAAAGTGAAGTTCACAAAGGTTAACTTCCTTTTCAAAGATGACCCATCTCTCAGGTGTTAGAACTCGGTATTGAACAAGTATTAAATTCAGGTCCTTTTGATTCAAGACCAACTGCCTAAACCATTTTTCTCTCAGCCTAGCCAATTTCTTGGATAGGCAAATAACTTAATCATATGCTCCTCTAAAATCTTTGTATTCCCTGATGTCTTTATTGTAGGTTAAGGACAACAGGCATGCTGCTGTAGAAGGAGATGCCCATAGAAATGGGGAATGGAACAACTGTCCAAGAATTCATCTTGGAGGGATTTCCTGCCATCCAGCACCTGGGAAAGGTCCTCTTCCTGGTGCACCTGCTGGCATACCTGGCATCCATTGCAGGCAATGCTGTCATAATCACCATCACCTGTGCTGACTCCCGGCTCCACACACCTATGTACTTTTTCCTCAGCACTTTCTCCTTCTTGGAGTGTTGTTTCATAAATGCTGTTATTCCTAAGTTGTTGGTCATCTTTCTCTTAGGCAGGCAAACTATTTCCTTTCCTGCCTGTTTCATACAAGCCTTTGTCTTTTTATTTCTGGGAGCAGCAGGTTTCCTCCTCATAGCAGTGATGTCTCTGGATCGGTATCTGGCCATTTGCAAGCCTCTGCATTACCCGACCATCATGAACCTGAAGACTTGCTTCCTCTTGGTCACTGCCTGCTTCGTTTTGGCCTTCCCTCTCATCACTGGTCCACTAGTAAAGATTTCCCAGTTATCCTTCTGTGGTCCCCATGTCATCCCCCACTTCTTCTGTGACATCGGCCCCCTGATTCATCTCTCCTGTTCTGACACCAGGTCTTTTGAAATGTTGGCTTTTGTTCTTGCTTTGGTTATCCTTTTGACATCCCTTGTCATAACCATCATTGCCTACAGCAACATAGTAGTCACCATCATGCGACTCCCGTCAGCGAAGGAGAAACAGAAAGCTTTCTCCACCTGCTCATCTCACCTCATAGTCCTCTCGCTGATGTATGGCAGCTGTGTGTTTATATATGTGAAACCAAAGCAAACAAACAGGCTGGACTCCAACAGGGAGGCTGCCCTTGTGAACACGGTGGTGACCCCACTGCTCAACCCTGTCATCTACACTCTGCGGAACAAGCAGGTCCACCAGGCTCTGAGGGAGACAATGTGCAGAACGAAAATGTCAAGATAAAAATAAAATCACATGGCCTTGGAGTGGAAGACTTCTGAGAACCAGGTGTCTTCATTCTGGCCAATAATATGAGGTCAAGTGCATTTTCTCTGGCTACCTCACCTGAACACTGTACATCCCTAGAAAAATGGAAATCTGTTTTCAAAAAATCCTTTACTGAATTTTTATTCTTCCCTCTCATAGAAGCCATGTGCTTGAAATTTCCAAAATTTTGCAGATTCATACACTTTTTATTTCACTTCTCTCTAGCCATAAACATAGCACAACAAAACTAATAATGATTTACCAAAAGGCATTTGGATAATTAATATTATAGAAGGTTGTATATTATGTTGTGTTTAGGAAGAAAAGGATGGAAATAGTACCAATACTTGGGTCCATATTCCCTCCAAGGAAATAATGGTCATAGTACCCTTCACCTTGGAATACATATGGATTGCATCAAGTATGCTCTGAAATGCTGTTCTTGGCCCTTAGCTTAGCTCTCTATATATTTATCAATCTCATGCTGGAGAGAAACAGAATTGTTCTAAGGCTTAGACCATTCTCTAAGGAGAGGGAATGACCACACCATCCCTTGGCTAATCAGTTCCTATTTCCTAAATTATTTATTCTAGCTACAGCCCCTCAGATGCATGATGCATACATATGATCAGTTCCTATCTTAAAGCTGTTACCACAGATCGTTTGTGTATATCAGTGGAAGAGAACACTTATTTCATACTTCTATAATTTCTCCCAAAGATTCAAGTTGGGGGAGCCTAAGTTATTTGCTTATATACTTTATAGTGTAATGAAAATAAACAAATTAAACATTTTTTCCTGGTTGACTGGTTTTTGTCAACTATAATGTTATCTTCTGATTGATAACCTACTTTAAAAACAACATTTCCATGAACTCAGTCTTTAAACTTTTGTACTTTTTGCATCTATTTTCCAGCTAGGATATGTCTATTTTTTTTTTCAGAGGAAACATCTCTAAAAGATTAACACAATTGTTATTTTACTTTTAAACCAAACCCTGAGGCTAAATATCAAATTCATTTTATGAAACAGATTCTATACTATGATTAGATCCTGTTTGCCCTCCATGGTCCTATTACAAATTTCAATTTCATCTGATTGACAATGAAGAAATATCAAACATGCCCTAAAAATTCACAGATGATTATCTATACACACTGTATTAACAGGAGTTTGGAAAAGACAAGATCAGAGTGGGAAAATGTGTACAGATACTGTACCCATTCTCTTTTCCAACAAAAGAGTGCAGGCTTAGGGAAGTGGCAGTAGGGATGGAATGCAAAGGGACCAGATTAGACTCTGAATCATTTGCACTGGACAACTCTGGTGCTCCCTTCAACTAACTGGTCAACTTCCAAAAATACATGTCTTCTCTTCATAAAACATGAAGATTGAGTTAGATAATCTCTAGGGTCCACTTGAGAATACTCAGGGACATAGCAAAAAGATGCTACAGGAACATGGAAATAATGTTCCACCCTGGGAGTTGAACTACTGAAGAGTGTATGGAAGTCGGGAGGGAGGGGAGGAGCAAGATAGCAGAGGAGTAGGAGACCTATATTTTGTTTGATCCCAGGAATTCAGCTAGATAGGGATCAAACCATTCTGAACACCTATGAACTCAACAGGAGATCGAAGAAAAGAAGAGCAGCAATTCTGTGAACAGAAAAGCAACCACTTTCTGGAAAGTCTCTTCTGATTTGTTTAGCGTATATTTTTCTGTCTCTCATTCATCTATTGTCCTCTGGACAAAATGACAAGACAGAAAAAAAATCACCTCAAAAAAAAAAAAAAAAAACACCAAGATGCAGTACCGACTGCCAGGGATCTAATCAATACAGACATTAGTAAGATGTCGGAAATACAGTTCAGAATGACAATTTTAAAGATACTAGTTGGGCTTGAAAAAAGCATGGAGAATATTAGAGAAACCCTTTCCGGAGAAATAAAAGAACTAAAATCTAACCAAGTCGAGATCAAAAAGGCTATTGATGAGGTGCAATAAAAAACGGAGGCTCTAACTGCTAGGATAAATGAAGCAGAAGAGAGAATTAGTGATATAGAAGACCAAATGATGGAAAATAAAGAAGCTGAGAAAAAGAGAGATAAACAACTACTGGACCACGAGCGCAGAATTTGACAGATAAGTGATACCATAAGATGAAACAATATTAGAATAATTGGGATCCCAGAAGAAGAAAGAGAGAGAGGGGGGCAGAAGGTATACTGGAGCAACTTATAGCAGAGAACGTCCCTAATTTGGGGAAGGAAACAAGCATCAAAATCCAGGAGGCACAGAGAACCCCCCTCAAATTCAATAAAAATAGGCCGACACCCCAACATCTAATATAAAACTTAAAAGTCTCAGAGACAAAGAGAAAATCCTGAAAGCAGCTCAGGACAAGAGATCTGTAACCTACAATGGTAGAAACATTAGATTGGCAACAGACCTATCCACAGAGACCTAGCAGGCCAGAAAAGACTGGCATGATATCTTCAGAGCACTAAATGAGAAAAATATGACAGCCAAAAATATTATATCCAGCTAGGCTGTC
>NW_027397082.1:30669491-30693472 GCF_003265705.2 Callorhinus ursinus
TGGAAAACCATTTACCATGCTAATGGACACCAAAAGAAAGCTGGGGTGGCAATCCTTCTATCGGACAAATTAGATTTTAAAACAAAGACTGTAATAAGAGATGAAGAAGGACACTATATCCTACTTAAAGGGTCTCTCCAACAAGAAGATCTAACAATTGTAAATATCTATGCCCCTAACATGGGAGCAGCCAATTATATAAGGCAATTAATAACAAAAGCAAAGAAACACATCAACAACAATACAATAATAGTAGGGGCCTTTAACAACCCCTCACTGAAATGGACAGATCATCTAAGCCAAAGACCAACAAGGAAATAATGACTTTAAATGACACACTTGACCAAATGGACTTCACAGATCTATTCAGAACATTCCATCCCAAAGCAACAGAATACACATTCTTCTCTAGTGCCCATGGAACATTCTCCAGAACAGATCACATCCTAGGTCACAAATCAGGTCTCAACTGGTACCAAAAGATTGGGATCATGCAAAGCAATCCTTATCAAAATACCATCAACTTTTTTCAAAGAAATGGAACAAATAATCCTAAAACTTGTATGGAACCAGAAAAGACCCCGAATAGCCAGAGGAATGTTGAAAAAGCAAAGCAAAGCTGGTGACAACACAATTCCGGACTTCCAGCTCTATTACAAAGCTGTCATTATCAAGACATTATGGCACTGGCACAAAAACAGAGACATAGATCAATGGAACAGAATCGAGAGCCCAGAAATGGACCCTCAACTCTATGGTCAACTCATCTTCGACAAAGCAGGAAAGAATGTCTAATGGAAAAAAGACAGCCTCTTCAACAAATGGTGTTGAGAAAATTGGACAGCCACATGCAGAAGAATGAAACTGGACCATTTCCTTACACCACACACAAAAACAGACTCAAAATGGTTGAAAGACCTCAGTGTGAGACAGCAGTCCATCAACATCCTAAAGGAGAACACAGGCAGCAACCTCTTCGACCTCAGCCGCAGAAACTTCTTCCTAGAAACATCACCAAAGGCAAGGGAAGAAAAGGCAAAAATGAACTATTGGGATTTCATCAAGATAAAAAGCTTTTGCACAGCAAAAGAAACAGTCCACAAAACCAAAAGACAACCGACAGAATGGGAGAAAATATTTGCAAATGACATATCAGATAAAGGGCTAGTATCCAAAATCTATAAACAACATATCAAACTCAACACCCAAAGAACAAATGATCCAATCAAGAAATGGGCAGAAGACATGAACAGACATTTTTCCAGAGAAGACATCCAAATGGCCAACAGACACATGGAAAAGTGCTCAACATCACTCGGCATCAGGGAAATCCAAATCAAACCCTCAATGAGATACCACCTCACACCAGTCAGAATGGCTAAAATTAACAAGTCACGAAATGACAGATGTTGGTGGGGATGCGGAGAAAGGGGAACCCTCCTACACTGTTGGTGGGAATGCAAGCTGGTGCAGCCACTCTGGAACACAGTATGAATGTTCCTCAAAAAGTTGAAAATACAGCTACCCTACAACCCGGCAATTTCCCTACTGGGTATTTACCCCAAAGATACAAATGTAGGGTCCGAAGGGTACGTGCACCTCAATGTTTATAGCAGCAATGTCCACAATAGCCAAATTATGGAAAGAGCCAAGATGTCCATCGACAGATGAATGGAGAAAGAAGATGTGGTATATCTATATATACAATGGGATATTAGGCAGCCATCAAAAGGAATGAAATCTTGCCATTGCAACGACGTGGATGGAACTGGAGGGTATTACGCTGAGCGAAATAAGTCAATCAGAGAAAGACGTGTATCATATGATCTCACTGATATGAGAAATTCTTAATCTCAGGAAACAAACTGAGGGTTGCTGGAGTGGTGGGGGGTGGGAGGGATGGGTGGCTCGCTGATAGACATTGGGGAGGGTATGTGCTATGGTGAGCGCTGTGAATTGTGTAAACTGTTGAATCACAGACCTGTACATCTGAAACAAATAATACATTGTATGTTAAAAAAAAAAAAAAGAAGAAGATAGTAGGAAGGGTAAAATGAAGGGGTGGAAATTGGAGGGGGAGATGAACCATGTGAGACTATGGACTCTGAGAAACAAACTGAAGGTTCTGGGTGGGGGGGGGTGGGGGGATGTGTTAGCCTGGTGATGGGTATTAAAGAGGGCACGTTTTGCATGGTGCACTGGGTGTTATGAACAAACAATGAATCATGGAACACTGCATCAAAAACTAATGATGTAATATATGGTGATTAACATAACAATAAAAAAATTAAAATCACAAAAAAAAAACTAATGATGTAATGTATGGTGATTAACATAACATAATAAAAAAAATTTTTTTTAAAGATTTTATTTATTTATTTGACACAGAGAGACAGCAAGAGAGGGAACACAAGCAGGGGGAGTGGGAGAGGGAGAAGAAGGCTTCCCGCGGATCAGGGAGCCCGATGCGGGGCTGGGGTTCGATTCCAGGACCCCGGGATCATGACCTGAGCCAAAGGCAGACGCTCAATGACTGAGTCACCCAGGTGCCCAAAAATATTGTAATTCAAAAAAAAAAAGTACACTCTTTTTTACTCGGGACGGTAGAGGCCGTGTAGCGTCGCCGTTACTCTGAGGAGAGAACAGTCGGTAGAGGGGTGCAAAAATGCAGAGCAATAAAACCTTTAACTTGGAGAAACAAAACCATACTCCAAGGAAGCATCATCAGTATCACCACCAGCAGCACCACCAGCAGCAACAGCAGCAGCCACCACCGCCACCGATACCTGCAAATGGGCAATAAGCCAGCAGCCAAAGTGAAGGCTTGACTATTGACCTGAAGAATTTTAGGAAACCAGGAGAGAAGACCTTTACCCAACATAGCCAGCTCTTTGTGGGCAATCTTCCTCCTGACATCACTGAGGAGGAGATGAGGAAACTATTTGAGAAATATGGGAAGGCAGGCGAAGTCTTCATTCATAAGGATAAGGGCTTTGGCCTCATCCACTTGGAAACACGAACCCTAGCGGAGATCGCCAAAGTAGAACTGGACAACATGCCTCCGTGGAAAGCAGCTGCTTGTGTGCTTTGCCTGCCATAGTGCATCCCTTACAGTCTGAAACCTTCCTCAATATATTCTAACGAACTGATGGAGGAAGCCTTTTCGGTGTTTGGCCAGGTGGAAAGGGCTGTAGTGATCGTGGATGATCGAGGAAGGCCCTCAGGAAAAGGCATTGTTGAATTCTCAGGGAAGCCAGCTGCTCAGAAAGCTCTGGACAGGTGCAGTGAAGGCTCCTTCCTGCTAACCACATTTCCTCGGCCTGTGACTGTGGAGCCCATGGACCAGTTGGATGATGAAGAGGGACTTTCAGAGAAGCTGGTCATAAAGAACCAGCAATTTCACAAGGAGCAAGAGCAGCCACCCAGATTTGTACAGCCTGGCTCCTTTGAGTATGAGTATGCCATGCACTGGAAGGCACTCATTGAGATGGAGAAGCAGCAGCAGGACCAAGTGGACTGCAACATCAAGGAAGCTCATGAGAAGCTGGAGATGGAGATGGGGGCCACTTGCCATGAGCACCAGGTCATGCTAATGAGACAGGATTTGATGAGGCGTCAAGAAGAACTTCGGAGGATGGAAGAGCTGCACAACCAAGAAGTGTAAAAACGAAAGCAACTGGAGCTCAGGCAGGGGAGGAACGCAGGTGCTGTGAGGAAGAGATGCGGCAGCAACAGGAAGAAATGATGGGGCGACAGCAGGAAGGATTGAAGGGAACATTCCCTGATGCGAGAGAACAGGAGATACGGATGGGCCAGATGGCTATGGGAGGTGCTATGGGCATCAACAACAGAGGTGCCATGCCCCCTGCTCCAGGGCCAGCAGGTACACCAGCTCCTCCAGGACCTGCCACTATGATGCCAGATGGAACCTTGGGATTGACCCCAACAACTGAACGCTTTGGCCAAGCTGCTACAATGGAAGGAATTGGGGCAATTGGTGGAACCCCTCCTGCATTCAACCGTGCAGCTCCTGGAGCTGAATTTGCTCCAAACAAACGTCGCCAATACTAATAAAAACTTTAATGTCTAGTTTCCCAAAAACCCTTAAAAGAAGGACCCTTTTTGGACTAGCCAGAATTCTGCCCTGGAAAAGTGTTAGGGATTCTTCCCAATAGTTAGGTCTTCCTTGCCTGTACTACTCTGAGGGAGTTTGCTGGAGGCTGAGGGCAAGGGAGGGGCGATATTTAACAAATCAGTTCTGTGTGGTATATCGTTTAACTAATTGATTTTGTGTGGTGCATTCCTGAAGTCTCATGTGATTGTTGAGGGCCAAGGTGGGGGGGACCATAGCAAAATAGATCCAGTTAGAGCCCCCATTAATCTTGATCATTCCATTCTTTGTCCATCCTGTTCTATTTGGTTTCTCATTATACCCTCCAAACCTCAGAGACACTGCCACATACACCACAAAAACAAGCATCCCCCAATGACCTTAACCCCATTGTTCCATTCACTCGCAGGTGGGAATTCAGGCAAATGTCCACAGAGGTCACAGAAAACATACATACGGTTCTGTTATATCCCATATATTACCCCTTCATGTCCTAAGGAAGACATTTTCTCTTAGAGATTTTCATTTCAGTGTATCTTTAAAAATAAATCTTGTGTTAAGTTGCCTCCATCTTTTTTCTTGGGTTAGGACAACCCAGGAACGGCCCTTTTGTGTCCATAATGTTGCTGTTCACAGCTTTTCTTGACAGGCCTCGTACAACCTTGGGAACAGCGTTGCTGTGTGCTGAAGGTCGGACGGTAGCTCTGAGCCTTGCCTCTCGTAGGTAGTTATGCTGTGCATTTTTTTTATTGGTGTACCATGTTTGATTTGTCCCTGATATCTTTGGAGTTTTTCTGAGAAATGGAGCAGTAATACAGCATCAACTTATTAAAATACGTTTTAAGCCTTTAAAAAAAAAAGTACAATGACATATCCCCTCACACCTGTCAGAATGGCTAAAGTCAACAACATAAGAAGTGACAGATGTTGGTGAGGATGTGGAGAAAGGGGAACCCTCCTGCACTGTTCCTGGCAATGCAAGCTGGTGTAGCTGCTCTAGAAAACAATATGGAGGTTCCTCAAAATTTTTAAAAGTAGAACTACCCTATGATCCAGCAATTGCACTAATAGGTATTTACCAAAAGAATACAAAAGTACTAATTCAAAGGGATACATGTAGCTTTATATACAATATCCAAATTAAGGAAAGAGTTCAAGTGTAATCTTCGAATGAATACATAAAGAAGAAGTGGTATATGTGTGTGTGTGTGTGTGTGTGTGTGTGTGTGTATGGAATACTACTCAGCCATAAAAAAGAAAGAAATCTTGCCATTTGCACAAACATGGATGAAGCTAGAAAATATTACGCAAAGTGAAATAAGTCAGCCAGAGAAAGACAAATACCATATTATTTCACTCAAAGGAGCATAGGGGAATAAAAGAGAGAGAGAGAGGCAAACCAAGAAACAAATTCTTAACTCTAGAGAACAAACTGATGGTTACCAGAGGAGAGGTGGGTGGGGTTATGGGGTAAATAGTGGATATGGATTAAGGAGTGCAGTTGTTGTGATGAGCTCTGGGGGTTGTATGTAAGTCTTTAATCACTATATTGTACACCTGGAACTAATATGACACTATATGTTAACTAACTGGAATTTAACTACAAACTTAAAACAAAAAAACAAAAAACTGGAGTATCCAGAACCTTACGAAGTACTTTCACTTCTGAGACTTACAGATAGCTGTTTCTTCTTCTTTCTATCCCACCCCCATAATTCAGCTTACATAATCATTATGTATATAGTAGGAGGTTCATTAAAAAGGAAAAGATTTATTTTTTCCATACATGAAAAAAAATGGCAACAAAAAAATCTGGATAAGATAAATTACCCTATGCCTTCACTTCTCCTCCTGGACCCAAATTGGAAGCTACTAACACTACCATGCTTTTCCTCATATGGATGGATGGGTAATAGGTGTGATATTAATGAACCCTCTAGATCAGAATTGATGTGTTTCCGGGTCCCTGTTGCCATTGTGGCCTTACTTTAATGGAAATTCCATCAGGGACAGTGGTTCTCAGAGTATTATTAGTATTCCTACAGCTCCACCCTCACCCTGGGGTTCGGCCTAATGACTGCTTCACTCCATCCTGATGCCCACTTCCTGCTCAGATTATCATCCCGTAAGCCCCCCCCCCCACAATATCATAGAAGAGGTGATTTACCTTTCCTCAGGCCTTAATTTAGCCTTCTTCTTTAGGGATATAATACTAGAAATTGGAACCTTCCTAGGAATAGACCATATTAACCAGATACACTATAAACCAAAATATTATTATCTAAATCCTGAATATAGCTGTAGCCTATTTTTCAAGAGTGGCTGAGGGCCAGAATGGCTAACATAATAATATTTTGAAGAGAATCCATGGCTGATATTTGCTTTATTGCTCCATGTTTTGATAATTACAAATACAACCTTAAGAACTATCCCTTTCCTTACTCTAACACTCAAAGCACAAGGAATGCTCGAAATGTTCTTGATAAATGAGATCTCAAGGTATCCTTTAAAAACATAAAGAAATAGTGTGTACTGGAGAGCCACAAAGGCACTAACTAGAAAAGAGAAACTAGACCAAGGACAATTTGAAACATTTCTTAGTATCAGTTCACCACCCCTTATGCTAGACACAATATAGAGTTAGTTCAGCCCATTTCTTTGAGTGTCCACTTTGTAAAACTTTCCATCAAATCCAGACCCTTTTCTCCCACATTCCCACCATCAGGTTGGTGTTGGGACTCGCTCAGGTCTGAGAGGTATTTCTGCACCATGAAGGTGGCACAGAATAAAATTAAAACCCCATAGAAATGAGCCTTTATCTTAGCATTAAAGTGTATAGTCTCACATCGCTCTAGCTTCTGTAACTCTTCTCCCATTATTCTTTATTTTTCCATACTTCCAGCTAAGAAAATAACAATGAGGTCCAAGTTTGCCATGAACTGAGAATAGAGTGTGTAGATGGACAGATGTTGTAAAAATGATTTTGTATACTTGTGGGAAGGTGGGACCCATATGAATACTCATGAAAGTCTCTATAATATTTGCCTTGACCTTGTAAGATCAATAATGATGAGGGCATATTCAGGCAGAACAAATTTCCAGCTACCATATACCCCAGGATTGCTGGCAAGTATAAGAGTTTAGTCCTCTTATCAGGCTCTGGATGGGAAACCAGAGGCCACGGAAAAATGGATCACTCCTGCCCCTGAAGCCCAGCTGGAGATATCCAGGAGAAGCACCTTTCCAACACAGTGGTTGCTATGGATACAGCTTCTCCACCCTCAGGCTCACATCTCTTCCTCTTATGCATCTAAAAAGATCTGGGGATAAACATCCCAGAAACTTTTTGAGAGGGGTCTGACAGGTTACAGACGTTACAGAAACCACCTACCATGCCATGCCCCCTTCTTCCCTAAAGAGGAAAAAATGTGTGCGTTCGTTTTTCAAAAAGATTGGGGAGCACCATGAAAATATTCTTCAGATGAAAATATGCAATGAAAAGAATAATATTGATGGAAGCATGACGAATGTGTGAATAAAAAGGTGGACTTCAGCAGTATCTTTCCAAAAGCCTCCTGAAAGCCAGGGTGTGATCCAGCTGTTTCTCACCATAAAATCTGTTCTTTTACAACTGTGCTCTGGCCTCAGTGCATACATCACATGTACAAAGTTGTAGTCTGGACTTTTACCTAAAATCAGTAGCAATATTCAACTTGGGATTTTAAAAACCCTTGGGAAATTGTCATATAATTTCCTTGAAAAATCTTGGCAGAGAACAGTGTGGACATCTGGGAGTCAGCATCACCACACACAAGGGAAGATAAATTTAAAGGTTGCATCAGTAATTCTTGTTCTCAACAGTAACCAATTAGCTGCCCCTAAGACACCAGCCGTGACTTTACTTTCTGCTCTGTTTCTTCAGCATCTAATAAGGTTTGGGGGCCTATACTCTCTGCTCACTGGTTGGGTCAATCCTGCTTGATGATCAAACAGTCTTGTGGTAAAAATATCACAGAACCTCAGACTTGCATGTCAGCATCTCTTCATTGTTGATGCAATAAAACAAGGATGCTTCTCCACATGGAAAGGTAAGCATATAATGGAGCAGGTGTGCCCATGACGTGGAGCACTGCAGCAGAAGGATCCTTGTCTCCGCAGCAACCAGGGCTAAACCCATAAAAAGCTGTCTGCTCCCGCAAGACTGTTGAATCACAGATCTGTACCTCTGAAACAAATAATGCAATATATGTTAAGAAAAAAAAAGAAGATAGCAGGAGGGGAAGAATGAAGGGGGGGAAATCGGAGGGGGAGACGAACCATGAGACACGATGGACTCTGAAAAACAAACTGAGGGTTCTGGGGGTGGGGTGGGAGGATGGGTTAGCCTGGTGATGGGTATTAAAGAGGGCACGTTCTGCGTGGAGCACTGGGTGTTATACGTAAACAATGAATCATGGAACACTACATCAAAAACTAATGATGTAATGTATGGTGATTAACATAACATAAAAAAGCTGTCTGCTCCCATTAACTGACAGCAATATTGCATGTTAGGTGGGCTTCTACCAGTGGGGAAGGCAGAACCAGATCTTTCATGAGAATGCTAAGTAGTCTGGGATTCCAGCACTAGCTCAGTATCTGGGGCAGTGAAATGTGGTTGTTTTGGTCCCTCTGCTCCTTTCTGGGGTTTCAGTGGTCTGGGGTGCCATGTAGCCTTGTTTTGCTATGGAAACAGGGCATTATCAGCCAGAACACTGGCAGTATGGCATGCATATTCACCCCACTCCAGGACAACAGGCTGTGACAAATGAATTTCCTTCTCCTCTCCTTTCCCCTCAGCCCAGAGCAGGTTCTTGATTTCTTCGAAGACAATAGCTGCAAAGGAAGGAAGCCCTGCCTCCCATATGGTGACTCTTCTATGTATGCCTGGCCTCAGGGATCCTGGTGACTTGGTGGACTTACTGGAGTCAACAGGGACAGAAGGAGAGGCTCCTTCAGGCTGTGCCACTCAGGGGTGAGCAGTTCAGTTCCATGAGCAGCCCTTCAAAATTCCAGGCCCATGGTGCATTAGTGAGAGTCACACATTCCACACTGCTGACCTTTAGCTTAGTATTGAGATGCTGGAGCCAAAAACCATCCTGAGAGAAGTTACTGACTGAGAGGACTGAAGAGAGAAGAATGTTCACTGACCTTTGATCTAAGAGTGAGTATGTGAGTGCCAGGTGCCCAGCATATCCTCATAGGTGGGTTAATCCCATGAACTACTATCACACCCACTTCTGTCACAGGTGGGCATGAACCATGGGACGGTGGGTGGTAAATCCTAGATTTACAACTTACCTCATGTTGTTGAGCGGCCCCCAATGTCTCTGGTCTCCAGTCTTTTCTATAAAATGCTTGTGTTAAAGTAGAGCCTCTCTAAGCCCCATGTCATTCCATAGGTCTGTAACACATAAGTGATATTATCTAAGGATAGAACTAAGTAAGATAAATAAAGCTTATCTTTCACTTAAGGTTGAGAGGTCATCAAGAATAGATTTGTTCCAGTTTTAAAATATTTTGTCACTGCATTTGGACATAACAGTTACTTCAAATTTGGGCATTCTGGCTAAAGTCCCAGCTATGTGACTTAAGCTCTCTAGAACTCTGTAAGCCTTAGTTTCTGCTCTTAAAAGAAGGGGCTCGTGGTTAATATGGTAAGTAATAGAAATACTGAATTTCTGTGATGAACATGGAAAAAGCATAAGTTCTCAACAGATGATGATGGATCATAGCATGTGTTGCATATTTTAAAAGGGATAGTCAAAGGGAATATTACTAATATTATTGTTATGTTTACTTACAAATTATGTTATAAAAATAAAATGTTGTATAACTAAAAAATGTCAATAACTCTGCATACTTAAACTCTATTTAAACATAATACTAATGATCATTATATTATGCTTAGAATTTGAGGAACACATAAGAAACATTGGCATCATATACCAAGTGAGTTACATGATTTATCTTAATTAAGTCTCATAAGAACATGAACAGGTAGATCCTATCATCTTCATTCTACAGAGGGTGAAAGTGAAATTCACAGAAGTTAACTACCTTACCAAATATTACTGATCTCTCAGAAGTTAGAAATCAGTATTGTGTATTGAACTCTGGGCCTTCTGATTCAAGAACCAACTGTAAACCACTTTACTATCTGCCTCTCCACCTTCTCTGATAGTCAAATAACTTAATCATGCTCCTCTAAAACCTTTGTGTTTCCTGATGTCTTCATTGTAGGTTAAGTACCCCAGTGACACTGCAGTGGAAAGACATGTCCATGGAAATGGGGAATGTTACAACTGTCCACGAATTCACTTTGGAGGGGTTTCCTGCCATCCAGCACCTGGGAAAGGTCCTCTTCCTGGTGCACCTGCTGGCGTACCTGGCATCCATTGCAGGCAATGCTGTCATAATCACCATCACCTCTGCAGACCCCCGGCTCCACACACCTATGTACTTTTTCCTCAGCATTTTCTCTTTCTTTGAGTGTTGCTTTACAAGTACTGTTATTCCTAAGTTGCTGGTCATCCTTCTTTTAGGCAAGAAAACCATTTCCTTTCCTGCCTGTTTCATACAAGCCTTTGTCTTTGTATTTCTGGGAGCAGCAGGTTTCCTCCTCATAGCAGTGATGTCTCTGGATCGGTATCTGGCCATTTGCAAGCCTCTGCATTACCCGACCATCATGAACCTGAAGACTTGCTTCCTCTTGGTCACTGCCTGCTTCGCTTTGGCCTTCCCTCTCATCACTGGTCTGGTAGTAAAGGTTTCCCAGTTACCCTTCTGTGGTCCCCATGTCATCCCCCACTTCTTCTGTGACATCGGCCCCCTGATTCATCTCTCCTGTTCTGACACCAGGTCTTTTGAAATGTTGACTTTTGTCCTCGCTTTGGTTATCCTTTTGACATCCCTTGTCATAACCACCATTGCCTACAGCAACATAGTAGTCACCATCATGCGACTCCCTTCAGCCAAAGAGCAACAGAAAGCTTTCTCCACCTGTTCATCTCACCTCATAGTCCTCTCTCTGATGTATGGCAGCTGTGTGTTTATATACATGAAACCAAAGCAAAGGAACAGGCTGGACTCCAACAGGGAGGCTGCCCTTGTGAACACGGTGGTGACCCCACTGCTCAACCCTGTCATCTACACTCTGCGGAACAAGCAGGTCCACCGGGCTCTGAGGGAGACAATGCACAGAATGAAAATATCAAGATAAAAAAAAAAAAAAACCACATGGCCTTGGAGTGGAAGGTTTCAGAGAACCATTTGTCTTCATTCTGGCCAATGTAGCAGTCCACAGAGTTGTAGTGCAGGGTCTCTGGCAGATCTCACTTGACCTTGCACATCCTTAGCAAAATGGAAATCTGTTTTTGCAAGGCTACATTATACCTTGATGTGCACACTATCTTCTCCCTAAATATTCCACATTTGATGACAATTAATTAATTGCAATATCCTTTACTGAATTTTTTCTTCCCTCTGATATAAAGATATGCTTGAAATTTCCTAAATTCCTAATTTATACACTTTTTATTTCACTTCTTTCTAGGCATAATCTTGGCACAATGGACTGATGACTAACCAAAAGGCATCTAGATAATTAAAACAATAGAAGGTTGTTTATTACTTTCTGGTAATGAAGGAAATTATAGGAATACTACCAATGCTTCGGTCCATATTCCCTCCATGCCTAGCCCAAGGAAATAATGGTCATAGTACCCTTCACCTTAGATTACATATGGTTTGCATCAGATGTGCTATTCTTGGTCCTTAGCTTAGCTACATATGTATGTGTCAATCCCATGCTGGAGGGAAACAGAATTGGTCTCAGGCTTAGGTCATTCTCTAAAGAGAAGGAATGACCACACCATCCCATGGCTGACCAGCTCCTATTTCCTAAATTATTTATTTTAGCTCCAGCCCCTCAGACACATTATGCATATTTATGATTGGTTCCTATGCTAAAGCTGTTATCACAGATACATGTGTATATCAGTGGAAGGGAGCACTTATTGCTTCTTACTTCTTGTTCATACTTCTATAATTTCTTCCAAAATTCAAGTCATTTATTTATCTACTTCACATTACTAATGAAAATAAATTACTTAAACATTTTTCCTCATTGAATTGTGTTGTCAACTATAAGGTTATCTTCTGATTGATAATCTATTTTAAAACCAATATTTCCATTATCTCAATCCTTAAAACTTGTGTACTTTTTCCAACTATTTGACAGCTAGAATGTATCTATTTATTCTTCAAAAGAAACATTTCTAAAATGATTAAGACAATTTTTTATTTTGTTTCTCTTTAGCCAAACCCTGAGGTTAGATAATAATCACATATATGTTATGAAACACACAGTACACCATGAATAGATCCTACTTGGCCTGCATGGTCCTATTACAAAGTTCAGAATTCATCTGATAGACAATGAGGAAATATCAAACATGTCCTAAAAAAATCACAGATGATTAGCTGCATACATTGTATAAAAACGAGTTTGGAAGGGGCGGAGCAAGATGGCGGAGGAGTAGGAGACCTAAATTTCATCTGGTCCCAGGAATGCAGCTGGATAAGGATCAAACCATTCTGAACACCTACGAACTCAACAGGAAATCGAAGAAAAGAACAGCAGCAACTCTCTGAACAGAAAAGCGACCACTTTCTGGAAGGTAGGATGTGCAGAGAAGTGAATCCCAGGCAATATTCGGGAGGATAGACAGCGGGGGAGGAGGCCTCCGTCGGCCACTTCTGGCAAGTGATAGAGCCGCGAAGCACAAAATTGGAACTTTTAGAAATCGGCTCCGCTGAGGGACGTCTCTCCAGTGGCTAAGCGGGGGGTGGAACCCTCACGGGACAGTGTGGTCTCAGGACCCTCGGGGTCACAGAAAGACCAGGGGTGCCTGAGTGTGGCAGACCTCCTGGGTATCAGAGCGGGGGAACCGGCTGCAGAGACGGAGCCGAGGCGCGGGCTCTCAGCTTGGGGTTGCCATAAACTGTGATTGGCCAAACAGTCGGGTGACTGCTCCTCCAGCAGGGACCCCACAAGCGGCAGAACCAGGGAGACTCCCCTTCCTCCCCCAGGAGGAGTGGTGTGGGAGTGCACTGCATGGATCCTCTGGGTTTGGAGACTCCACACGGGGTCTGGTGCCAGAGATAGAAACACTCGGTCACAGGCCGGGTGAGCACGGAGAGCGGCCAGAGACCGGGGAGACGGGAGTGACTGACTGCTTTTCTCTGGGGGCGCACTGAGGAGCGGGGCCCCAAGTTCTCGGCTTCTCTGGGGTAGAGATTGGGAGGCCGCCATTTTCATTCTCGTCCTCCAAAGCCGAGCGGAAAGCTTCAGGGAACAAAAGCTCCCGAGAGCAAACCCAAGCAGATTACTTAGCCCGGACTGGCAAGGGCGGGGCAATTCCGCCTCCGGCAAAGACATTTGGGAACCACGGCAACAGGCCCCTCCCCCAGAAGATCAGCACGAACAGCCAGCCAAGACCAAGTTTACCGATCAATGAGAACGGGAGAACTCCAGCACTAGGGGAATACTGCACATAGAATTCATGGCTTTCCCCCCGATTCTTTAGTCTTTCAAAGTTAATTTTTTTAATTTTCTTTTTCTTTTCTTTTTTTTTTGAATTTTTCTTTTTCCCTTTCTCAACCAACACCTTATCAATCCCTTTTTAAAAAAAATCTTTTTTATTTTTCATTTTTGAGTCATAATCTATCCTTTCATAGTAGTTAACCTTATTTTTGGTATATATAAAGTTGTTTTCTCTTTAAAATTTTGGGATACAGTTTCTTCTAACAAACCAAAATATACCCTAAATCTCTAGTGTATGGCTTTGTTCTAGTCTCCTGCCTGATCACTTTCTCTCCCTTTTTCTTTTTTTAAATTCCTCTTCGTTCTTTTTTCAACCAACTTCTTATCAATTCCTTTTATAAAATCTTCTATAATTTTCATCTTTACAGTCATATTCCATCCCTTCATCATATTTACCCTTGTTTTGTACATACATGTTTTTCTTTCTTTAAAATTTTGGGAAGCACTTGCTTCTAACAGACCAAAATATGCCCAAAATCTAGTGTGTGGCGTTGATCTATGCACCACCCTGATCATATTTGATCATATTCTGTTTTTGGGGGTTTTTTTTATCTTTTTGTTTTTCTTTCTTTCTTTCTTTCCCTTTCTTTCCCCCCGGTTTTAGGTTTCTTCTGATTTGTTTAGTGTATATTTTTCTGGGGTCGTTGTTACCCTGTTAGCACTTTATTCTCTCATTCATCTATTCTCCTCTGGACAAAATGACAAGACAGAAAAAATCACCTCAAAAAAAAAAAAAGAACAAGAGGCAGTACCAGCTGCCAGGAACCTAATCAATACAGATATTAGTAAGATGTTGGAACTAGAGTTCAGAATGACGATTTTTTTTTCACCATCCTGAACTTTATTAAAGAAAAAGCAATGATGGTAAATCTCGAGAACATAGTCAATTTTTTAGGATTCTTCCCTTGAAAATGTGACATTTGACTTCCAAACACATGCCAGAGTGTACATGGTTCCCAATTGTACTAAGTAGGTGACAAGCTGAAATCCTAAAATGTTCATCTTCCAACTTTCCCCAGTCTGTGGTCTGTCTTTAGATCAACAATAATCGCCTGCACAGCTACTATGGCTTCATTAATTTTTGTCTGTAGTTCTCTGAGCTATTCTGTATGCAGCAATCACAGAATTTGAGCAGCTTCATTAAGAACTGCATCTCCTGTGTCAAAACCAAGAATATGTTTTTCTAAAGGAACAGGCAAGCCCTCTTTCGTTTGATTTGCTCTAGCAACTACATCCTGGGTCAGGCGCTCCTGGACCAAAATGCGAATTGCCTTAAGCATTATCAGATAATCATCATGACACTGAATCTGAAGAAGGTTAGCCAAAGCCATTACACCACCCTAAAAATCAGGATTATTTACATCCAAGTTGATCAATGGCTCTGCATTTTTAGCTACATTGTCAGCATTTTTTGTACTATCGGGTACCAAGTCCTTGTATTTTTCAGCATTATCTCCATATTCAAGTCTAACAGCTAAACCAAGAAGCCAGGCAATTGCTTCTTGTCGATCTTGAATCTTGAAAGGACAGTTAACATCTTTGAGATACTGTGAAGAAAAAAATATCTCTTCAAAGAACTTGGGCCAGTCACTGCTGTGGATGTTTCTTAAATTAACCTCTGTCTTCAATCTTGTACTGTCTGACTTTCTGGTCCTCAAGCCAAACAATGAAGTTTTTTAAATTCTGTTTCATCTTTGCAGTTGAAGCCAGGCAGGTAGTGGTAGTCAAGGGCCATCAGCTTGCATCAGAACATGGTCCCCGCATCTCGCTCTGGTCCCCCGGGCTTCAGCTGGGAGAGGAGAGGCGAGGAGAAGCAGGGGGCGCAGGCACCTGCGATGCGGCAAAAGGGCCAAGAATGATGATTTTAAAGATACTAACTGGGCTTGAAAAAAGCATGGAAGATATTAGAGAAACCCTTTCTGGAGAAATAAAAGAACTAAAATCTAACCAAGTCGAGATCAAAAAGGCTATTAATGAGGTGCAATAAAAAAATGGAGGCTCTAACTGCCAGGATAAATGAGGCAGAAGAGAGAATTAGTGATACAGAAGACAAAATGATGGAAAATAAAGAAGCTGAGAAAAAGAGAGATAAACAACTAATGGATCACGAGGGCAGAATTCGAGAGATAAGCAATACCATAAGACAAAATAACATTAGAATAATTGGGATCCCTGAAGAAGAAGAAAGAGAGAGAGGGGCAGAAGGTATATTGGAGCAAATTACAGCAGAGACTTTCCCTAATTTGGGGAAGGAAACAGGCATCAAAATCCAGGAGGCAGAGAACTCCCCTCAAAATCAATAAAAATAGGTCAACACCCCAACATCTAATTGTAAAACTTAGAAATCTCAGAGACAAAGAGAAAATCCTGAGAGCAGCTCAGACAAGATATTTGTAACCTACAATTGTAGAAACATTAGATTGACAACAGACCTATCCACAGTGACCTGGCAGGACAGAAAGGACTGGCATGATATCTTCAGAGCACTAAATGAGAAAAATATGACAGTCAAAAATATTATATCCAGCTAGGCTGTCATTGAAAATAGGAGGAGAGATAAAATCTTCCAGGACAAACAAAAACTAAAGGAATTGGCAAAAATGAAACCAGCCCTCCAAGAAATATTGAAAGGGCTCCTCTAAGCAAAGAGAGCCTAAAAGTAACATAGACCAGAAAGGAACACAGACAATATACAGTAACAGTCACCTTACAGGCAATACAATGGCACTAAATTCATATCTTTCAATAGTTACCCTGAATGTAAATGGGTTCAATGCCCCAATCAAAAGACACAGGCTATCAGATTGGATAAAAAAAAAAGACCCATTGATATGTTGTGGGCAAGACACTCATTTTAGACCCAAAGACACATCCAGATTGAAAGTGAGGGGGTGGAAAACAATTTACCATGTTCATGGACACCAAAAGAAAGCTGGGGTGGCAATCCTTCTATTAGACAAATTAGATTTTAAAACAAAGACTGTAATAAGAGATGAGGAAGTACACTATATCCTACTTAAAGGGTCTCTCCAACAAGAAGATCTAACAATTGTAAATATCTATGCCCCGAACATGGGAGCAGCCAATTATATAAGCCAGTTAATAACAAAAGCAAAGAAATACACCGAAAACAATACAATAATAGTGGGGGACTTTAACACCCCCCTCACTGAAATGGACAGATCATCTAAGCAAAAGATCAACAAAGAAATAAAGATTTTAAATGACACACTTGACCAAATGGACTTCACAGATCTATTCAGAACATTCCATCACAAAGCAACAGAATACACATTCTTTTCTAGTGCCCATGGAACATTCTCCAGAATAGATCACATCCTGGGTCACAAATCAGGTCTCAACTGGTACCAAATGATTGGGATCACTCCCTGCATATTTTCAGATCATAATGCTTTGAAACTAGAACTCAATCACAAGAGGAAAGTCAGAAAGAACTCAAATACATGGAGGCTAAAGAGCATCTTACTAAAGAATGAATGGGTCAACCAGGAAATTAAAAAAGAATTTTAAAAAATTCATGGAAACCAATGAAAATGAAAACACAACTGTTCAAAATCTTTGTGATGCAGCAAAGGCAGTCCTAAGAGGTAAAAATACAAGCCTTTCTCAAGAAACAAGAAAGGTCTCAAATACACAACCTAACCCTACACCTAAAAGAGCTGGAGAAAGAACAGCAAATAAAACGTAAACCCAGCACGAGAAGAGAAATAATAAAGATCAGAGCAGAAATCAATGAAATAGAAACAAAAAGAACAGTAGAACAGATCAACGAAACTAGGAGCTGGTTCTTTGAAAGATTAATAAGATTGATAAACTCCTGGCCAGACTTATCGAAAACAAAAGAGAAATGACCCAAATCAACAAAATCATGAATGAAAGAGGAGAGATCACCATCAACACCAAAGAAATACAATTATAAGAACATATTATGAGCAACTGTATGCCAGGAAATTAGATAATCTGGAAGAAATGGATGCCTTCCTAGAGATGTATCAACTACCAAAACTGACCAGGAAGAAATAGAAAACCTGAACAGACCTATAACCACTAAGAAAATTGAAGCAGTCATCAAAAATCTCCCAACAAACAAAAGCCCAGGGCCAGATGGCTTCCCAGGGAAGAATTAATACCTTTTCTCCTGAAACTGTTCCAAAATATAGAAATGGAAGGAAAACTTCCAAATTCATTTTATGAGGCCACCATTACCTTGATCCCAAAACCAGACAAAGACCCCATCAAAAAGGAGAATTACAGACCAATATCTCTGATGAATACGGATACAAAAATTCTCACCAAAATACTAGCCAGTAGGATCCAACAGTACATTAAAAGGATTATTCACCGGGACCAAGTGGGATTTATCCCTAGCCTGCAAGGTTGGTTTAGCATCCACAAATCAATCAATGTGATACATTATATTAATCAAAGAAAGAACAAGAACCGTATGATCCTCTCAATAAGATGCAGAAAAAGCATTTGACAAAGTACAGCATCCTTTCTTGATCAAAACTCCTCAGAGTATAGGGATAGAGGGTACATACCTCAATATCAAAAAGCCATCTACGAAAAACCTACAGCGAATATCATTCTCAATGGGGAAAAACTGAGAGCTTTCCCCCTAAGGTCAGGAACACAGCAGGGATGTCCATTATCACCACTACTTTTCAACATAGTACTAGAAGTCCTAGCCACAGCAATCAGACAACTAAAAGAAATAAAAGGCATCCGAATCAGCAAAGAAGTCAAACTCCACTCTCTGCAGCTGATATACTTTATGTGGAAAACCCAAAAGACTCCACCCCAAAACGGTTAGAACTTATACAGGAATTCAGTAAAATGGCAGGCTATACAATCAATGCACAGAAATCGTGGCATTCCTATACACCAACAACAAGACAGAAGAAAGTATAATTAAGGAGTCGATCCCATTTACAATTGCACCCAAAAACATAAGATACTGAGGAATAAACTTAACCAAAGAGGCAAAGGATCTGTACTCAGAAAACTATAAAATACTCATGAAAGAAACTGAGGAAGACACAAAGAAATGGAAAAATGTTCCATGCTCACGGACAGGAAGAACAAATATTGTGAAGATGTCAAAGCTACCTAGAGCAATATACACATTCAATGCAATCCCCATCAAAATACCATGAGCTTTTTCAAAGAAATGGAACAAATAATCCTAAAATTTGTATGGAACCAGAAGAGACCCCGAATAGCCAGAGGAATGTTGATAAAGAAAAGCAAAGCTGGTGGCATCACAATTCCGGACTTCCAGCTCTATTACAAAGCTGTCATCATCAAGACAGTATGGTACTGGCACAAAAACAGAGACATAGATCAATGGAACAGAATAGAGAGCCCAGAAATGGACCCTCGACTCTATGGTCAACTCATCTTTGACAAAGCAGGAAAGAATGTCCAATGGAAAAAAGACAGTCTCTTCAACAAATGGTGTTGGGAAAATTGGACAGCCACATGCAGAAAAAGGAAACTGGACCATTTCCTTACACCACACACAAAAACAGACTCAAAATGGTTGAAAGACCTCAGTGTGAGACAGCAGTCCATCAACATCCTAAAGGAGAACACAGGCAGCAACCTCTTCGACCTCAGCCTCAGCAACTTCTTCCTAGAAACATCGCCAAAGGCAAGGGAAGCAAGAGCAAAAATGAACTATTGGGATTTCATCAAGATAAAAAGCTTTTGCACAGCAAAAGAAACAGTCCACAAAACCAAAAGACAACCGACAGAATGGGAGAAAATGCTTACAAATGACATATCAGAAAAAGGGCTAGTATCCAAAATCTATGAAGAACTTCTTAAACAAAGCACCTAAAGAACAAATGATCCAATCAAGAAATGGGCAGAAGACACGAACATACATTTTCCAAAGAGGACCTCCAAATGGCCAACAGACACATGAAAAAGTGCTCAACATCGCTCAGCATCGGGGAAATCCAAAACAAAACGTAATAATTCACAGCGCTCACTATAGTACATACCCTCCCCAATGTCTGTCACCTAGCCACCCCATCCCTCCCACCCCCCACCACTCCAGCAACACTCAGTTTGTTTCCTGAGATTAAGAATTCCTCCTATCAGTGAGGTCATATGATACTTCTTCTCTGATTGACTTATTTCGCTCAGCATAATACCCTCCAGTTCCATCCACATTGTTGCAAATGGCAAGATCTCATTCCTTTTGATGGCTGCACAATATTCCATTGCATATATATACCACATCTTCTTTATCCATTCATCTGTCAATGGACATCTTGGCTCTTTCCACACTTTGGCTATTGTGGACATTGCTGCTATAAACATCGGGGTGCACGTACCCCTTCGAATCCCTACATTTGTTTCTTTGGTGTAAAAACCCAGTAGTGCAATTGCTGGATCATATGGTAGCTCTATTTTCAACTTTTTGAGGAACCTCCATACTGTGTTCCAGAGTGGCTGCACCAGCTTGCATTCCCACCAACAGTGTAGGAGGGTTCCCCTTTCTCCGCAGCCCCGCCATTATATCTTAAAAAAAAAAAAAAAAAAGATAGCAGGAGGGGAAGAATGAAGGGGGGGAAATTGGAGGGGGAGACGAACCATGAGTGACTATGGACTGTGAAAAACAAACTGAGGGTTCTAGAGCGGAGGGGGTGGGGGGTGGGTTATCCTGGGAATGGGTATTAAGGAAGAGGCACATTCGGCATGGAGCACTGGGTGTTATACACAAACAATGAATCATGGAACACTACATCAAAAACTAATGATGCAATGTATGGTGATTAACTTAACATAATAATAATAATAAAAAAAGAAATTTATAGCAAAAAAAAAGAAATCTGAATGAGATACCACCTCACTCCAGTCAGAATGGCTAAAATTAACAAGTCAGGAAACTACAGGTGTTGGTGGGGATGCGGAGAAAGGGGAACCCTCCTACACTGTTGGTGGGAATGCAAGCTGGTGCAGCCACCCTGGAAAACAGTATGGAGGTTCCTCAAAAAGTTGAAAATAGAGCTACCATACGATCCAGCATAGTGCACTACGGGGTATTTACCCCAAAGATACAAAATTAGGGATCTGAAGGGCACATGCACCCCAATGTTTATAGCAGCAATGTCCACAGTAGCCAAACAATGGAAAGAGTCAAGATGTCTATCGACAGATGAATGGATAAAGAAGATGTGGTATATCTATATATACAATGGGATATTAGGCAGCCATCAAAAGGAATGAAATCTTGCCATTTGCAATGACGTGGATGGAACTGGAGGGTATTATGCGAGGGAAATAAGTCAATCAGAGAAAGACGTGTATCATATGATCTCACTGATATGAGGAATTCTTAATCTCAGGAAAGAAACTGAGGGTGGCTGGAGTGGTGGGGGGTGGGAGGGATGGGGTGGCTGGTTGATGGACACTGGGGAGGGTATGTGCTATGGTGAGTGCTGTGAATTGTGTAAGACTGTTGAATCACAGACCTGTACCTCTGAAAAAATAATTCATTACATATTAAAAAAAAAAAAAGAAGATAGCAGGAAGGGAAAAATGAAGGGGGGCGGGAATCAGAGGGGGAGACAAACCATGAGAGACTATGAAATCTGAGAAACAAACTGAGGGTTCTAGAGAGGAGGGGGTGGGGGATGGGTTAGCCTGGTGATGGGTATTAAAGAGGACACGTACTGAGTGGAGCACTGGGTGTAATACACAAACAATGAATCATGGAACACTACATCAAAACCTAATGATGTAATGTATGGTGATTAATATAATAAAATAAAAAAAAGCTTGGAAAAGCCAAGATCAGAGTAGGAAAGTATGTATAGACAGTGTTACAGGAATTGGAAGAAAGAGAATGATGGTTTATGGAGGTGGCGGTGTGAAAGGAATGCAAATGGACCAAGTAGACTTTGAATCATTTGCACTGGACAAGTCTGGTGCTGCCTTCAACTAACTGGTCAACTTCCAAAAACACCTAAGTCACCTCCATAAAAGATGGAGACTGAGCCAGATAATCTCTAGGATCCACTTGAAAATACTCATAGTCATAGCAACGAGATGCTGCATGAACATGGAAATAATTGTCCACCCCGAGAGTTGAATTATGGAAGAGTGTTGTGAAGTGGTCGAAGTTCAGGAATGTAGAGAATAAATCAAAGAATTGTGGTCAAAGTACTGAAAAGAATGTGAGCCTCCCCAAGGTTTTAGTCAGAATTTGATAATAATTTATTATACTTAAACTAGATAAATGCACTTTATATTACTTTGAGATAGACTATGATTGAAGAGTGAGTTTGACAAACACAAAAATGAATACCAGAAATCTAATACTTAGTCTATAAATCCAGGATGGTCATTACCAGCCATAGATCATACCCAGTGAAGGACAAACCCTAATGTGGAGATTAATGCACTAGATTGTGGTCCTATAAAATGTTTTATTGAGATAAATCCCTGAACAAATTCTGTGTTGAAGATACATCCAATCATAAAAATTAAACCACTTAGTTGATTAATGATGGACATACAAAAAGCTGTAGATACTTAATGTATAGAAACTGATGTGTTCAGAGATATGTATACACCCTTGAAATCATCATCACTACCAATACCATACCTATCTATCACCTCCAAAAATTTCTTCCTAGCCACTTTTGTTGATTTTTTTTTTATCATTACATGGTAGACAAAAGCACTTAATTTAAGATATTACCTATTAGCGAAATTTTAAGTAGGCAATAAACTATTAATAATCATAGGCCCTATGTTATTCAGAACTCCAGAACTTATTTATTACGTGTCACTGGAACTTGATTAATATCTCTCTAATTCGCCCCCCCCCAGCCCCTGACAACTACCATTCTACACTCTGCTTCCATGTATTTGTTTAGATTCCACATATAAGTGAGGTTATGCAGTGTTTGTCTTTCCATTTCAGGCCTATTTTACTTAGAATAGTGTTCACGTATATCCATGTTGTTGCAAGTGGCAGGATCTTCTTTATAAAGGCTGAATGATACTCCATAATATATGTATGCCACATTTTATTTTTTAAATTTATTTTTAAAGATTTTATTTATTTATTTGACAGAGAGAGACACAGTGAGAGAGGGAACACAAGCAAGGGGAGTGGCAGGCAGAGGGAGAAGCAGGCTTCCTGTGGAGCAGGGAGCCCGATGCGGGGCTCAATCCCAGGACCCTGGGATCATGACCTGAGCTGAAGGCAGACGCTTAACAACTGAGCCACCCAGGCACCCCTGCCATATTTTATTTATCCATTCTTCTTTACATGAACTTTTAGGTTATTTCCACATCGTAGCGACTGTGAAAACTGCTGCAGTGAACGTGGGAGTACAGATATCTCTTTGAGATCCATATTTCAATTCCTTTGGATATATACCCAGAGGTGGGATTGCTGGATCAAATGGTAATTCTATTTTGAAACGTATAAGGAAACACTATATTGTTTACCAGAGTGGCTGCACCAATTTACATTTTAATTAATAGTGTACAAGCGTTCCTTTTTTCTCCACATCCCTCCTAACACTTCTTACCCTTTGTGGGGTTTTTTGGTAGTAGCCATCCAAAGAAGTGTGAAGTGATATCTCATTGTGGTTTTACTTGTATTTTTCCCCTAGTGATGTCTGCATTTCCCTTAGTGATGGTGAGCATCTTTTCATGTCCTTGTTGGCCATTTGTATGTCTTCTTTAAAAAGATGTCTATTCAGTTTCTCTGCCCAATTTTTCCACTTTCTTTAAGTTTTTATTTAAATTTCAGTTAGTTAATATACAGTGTAATATTAGTTTCAGGTGTACAATTTAGTGATTCAACACTTACATACAACACCCAGAGCTCATCGTGACAACTGCACTCCTTAATCCCTATCCCTTATTTCACCCATCCCTCCACCCACCTCCCCTCTGGTAACCATCAGTTTGTTCTCTAGAGTTAAAAGTCTATTTCTTGGTTTTCCTCTCTCTTTATTCCCCCTATGCTCCATTTTGTTTCTTAAATTCCACATAAGTGGAATCACATGGTATTTGTCTTTCTCTGACTGACATTTCACTTAGCATAACACCCTTAGCTCCATCCACATCTTTCAAATGGCAAGATTTCATTCTTTTTGATGGGTGAGTAATATTCCATTGTATGTATATATATATATATATATATATATATATATATATATATATATATAT
>NW_027397082.1:30693872-30708368 GCF_003265705.2 Callorhinus ursinus
AATATTCCATTGTATGTATATATATATATATATATATATATATATACATACAAATATATATTTGTAATCAACAGATATTTGGGCTCTTACTATAATTTGACTATTGTAGATAATGCTGCTATACATATTGGGGGGCATGTATCTCTTCAAATTAGTATTTTTGTATCCTTTAGGTAAATACTTAGTAGTGCAATTGCTCGATGATAACGTACTTCTATTTCTAACTTTTTGAGGAACCTCCATACTGTTTCCCAGAGTGGCTTAAGCAGTTTACATTCCCACCAACAGTGTAAGAAGGTTCCCCTTTCCCCATATCTTCACCAACAACTGATGTTTCTTGCACTGTTGTTGTTAGCCATTCTGAGAGGTGTGAGGTGGTATCTCATTGTAGTTTTGATTTGTACTTCCGTAGTGATGAATGATATTGAGTTTCTTTTCATGTGTCTGTTGGCCAACTGTATGTAATCTCTGAAAAAAAATGGTTTATCACATCTTCTGCACATTTTTTAATTGGGCTATTCATTTTCTGGATGTTGAGTTTTATAAGTTCTTTATAAATTTTATATATTAACTTTATCAGATATGTCATTTGCAAATATCTTCTCCTTTTTTTTAAAGATATTTATTTATTTATTTATTTATTTATTTGAGAGAGAGAGAATGAGAGAGAGAGAGAGCTTGAGAGGGGGAGGGTCAGAGGGAGAGCCGACTCCCTGCTGAGCAGGAAGCCTGATGCAGGACTTGATCCTGGGACTCCAGAATCATGACCTGAACTGAAGTCAGCTGCTTAACCAACTGAGCCACCCTGGCGCCTGCAAATATCTTCTCCTATTCCATAGGCTGCCTTTTAGTTTGTTGACTGTTTCCTTCACTGTGCAGAAGCTTACCCAAAGCAATCTACACATTTAATGCAGTCCCTATCAAAATGCCAACAGTATTTTTCACAGAGCTAAATCAAACAATCCTAAAATTTGTATGGAACCACAAAAGCTCCCAAATAGCCAAATCAACCTTGAAAAAGAAAAGCAAAGCTGGAGGTATCATAATTCCAGACTTCAAGTTATATTAAAAAGCTATAGTGATCAAAACAGTATGGTGATGGCACAAAAATAGACACATAGATCAATGGACACACAGTTGATTAGTCTACAACTACATGTCAACTTATCTTGGACAAAGCAGGAAGGAATATTCAATGGGAAAAAGACAGTCTCTTCAACAAATGGTATTGGAAAAACTGGGCAGCAACTTGCAGAAGAATGAAACTAGACCATGTTCTTACACCATACACAAAAATAAATCCAAAATGGATGAAAGACCTACATGTGAGATATGAAACCATAAAAATCCTAGAGGAGAACACAGACCATAACCTCTTTGACATCGGCCGGAGCAACTCCTTATTAGGTATGTCTCCTGAGGGAAGTGAAACAAAAGGAAAAATAAACTATTGGGACTACATCAAAATAAAAAACTTCAGGTACAGAAAGAGAGAGGGAGAGAGAGAGAACATTCTCTTAACTAGAGAGCAAACTTATGGTTACCAAGGAGGAGGTGGGTGGGGGGAATGGGTTAAATAGATGATGGGGATTAAGGAATGCACTTTTGATGAGCACTGGGTGTTCTATTTAATGTCAAATCACTAAATTGCACACCTGAAACTAATATTACACTGTATGTTAACTAACTAGAATTTAAATAAAAACTTAAAAAAAAAACACAAAAACACTGTGTCATTGATGAAGAACCAAAGACTACAGACATTTCAAGATGTGGAACCCTTTGGGCAGCCACTGAAAGCACATAGCTAGATACTCAGATACATAGATAGGTAAAATAGGACACTGAATTTTCCCACTACCTTTTTGCTTATATAGCTGCACATGTCCTCATTAATAGTTCTATAATTCTTAGATGGTAGAAGGCCTTTCAATTCAATTTCTTTTTCAGGGCTGTTTTGTTTTACCTCAATGGCATAAGCTTGTTGTTGACCCTAAGCTTATCGGTTTTTCTAAGCCCATCTGAAAATGTTCAGCCATATATTGGAGGTTCCCCAGATCTACAATTTCTCATACAATTTTCTGACCAAGTTCCCTATTTCAGGTTTTAGACCATTTATACAAAGAGAGGACAGGGATCCTTCCACGTTAGCATGGAGTCCACCCAGAATATTGTTTAAAAGTTTCTTGAAACAGAATTCTAGAATCTTCTCTAGAGTTGTCTTTTTTATTTTTTATAACTGTAGCTGTTCAAAAATGACCTACTCTTCCTTTCTTACTGTATCAAGGCCTTGTTAGGTGTTTTCTGTGATGGAATTTTTAAAACCATTTTAACTCTCCCACATGATAGTTTTCAATACATTTTGTCTTTATCTGAGCAAGATTAAGTGGTCTAGATCTAAAATCCCTGGCCAGTAAATGACTAATACAATTCAAAATCCCATAGCAATGCTTTGGTTTTTCTGTGGTTTTGGAAGTCTTTAATTATGGCTCTAATATGACTCTTATATTCATCTTCCACTGATATACCTTCTGGCAATCTGAACTGAGGAATAACCTATTAAATCAGTAGTCTTCTAGGTAAGACCTTGAGGAAAGTAGTCTAAGTTGTGAAATCACAGCTGATAGAACATAAGCCACAGTGAGGACCAGTGTATGATGATACGAATGAAGTGTGTTCTTAACTTTAGCTTTTCCCAGAGAATTTTTGAGGAAGCCTGTAATGGAATAAAAATTCTGTTTTGAGCCCCCAGCATACCAATCTAAAAAACTGCCTTCTGAATATTGGTATGTTTCCTTCTTTCCAGAAGCTACTCTAAAATGCTTTGTCTTTGCCATTTGAAAAGCTCCCCATAATGGTCTTTGCAGTTCTAAATTACACATAGTGAAATTGTGCTATTTTAGAATTTAAGCACAAGAATTATGATTATAGTGAGAATACATATGAGTTCTGCTTGAACGTTTGATGTGGGCACAGAGAGACTCCTTGTGACACAAAAAAAGAACATGTCTCCATAGCCAACATCCAGGGGTCCTTATGAAATGGTGTGTCAGGCTTTTGATTTCAAAACTACACAGTTAATAGCCTAAAAATCATTAGCTCTTGTGTAAGAAAACTAAGAATGAAGACCTCTTATGTTAAAGTGCTTCTAAACAGATAAGACAGAACCTTCCCCCTGAGTGTTTTTTAGAGGAAGGGTTTATTGTTCCAGCAGTAAACAAAAGCAAAAACTGGCCTAACAGCATCTTCCCCAAAGCCAGCTGAATGGTGAGAGTAAGAAAATCCCCATCACTGAAGGCTCAAAAAAAGCTTCTCTTTTAACATTCAAGCTAGGGTCAAACAAAATAGTCAAGGAAAAGGAGAGATAACATCAGAACTTGGTTAATAACAGTGAAAGGAAATGACAGTATAGAAAGGTAGTACTTTTCCCAGGAGGAGAGTTTCTATCACAAATTCCTATTTATAATTTTCAAAAACTAAGTAATCCAATAAAGCATGTGGGAGTGCATGAGGACTTACACACCACCAGTCCTAGGAAAACAAAATAAATGCAACTCAATCACTGGTAAGAAGCTCTATTAAAGAACTGAAAGCTTCAGATGACCAATGGGGACATACATCAATTGTGATTGGGCTGAAATGGCCCAAGTCAATCCAATAAAAGGAACCAGAGCTCTTTGGAAAATGTAAATGTAAAAACATTTACAATGTTGCTACAGGAAAGATCAAGATGAGCTTGGAGCTCCTGTGTGATGTTAGGAGGTGCCCCCAGAATAACGGAGACAGGTCGAAAGGCACAGGAGCTAACTTGAAGGGGCTTCCAGTGGCCATATATGGAACAGTTTGAGCAACACAAGGAACAGTGGTACTAATAGATATAGACCTTAAATAAAACAAATATCCATGAGTCCATCCATGCTGATATGGGTAAAGAATTGAATTAAAAAAGATAGTGGGAGAAGGAAAACCACTTCCTTACAGTAGAATTCTAATAAGTGTAGATGGAATGATGGAAATAGAACATCACCATTTGAAAAATACCACAGTAATAATTGTTTCAGGCAAGAATCACTACTGGATACTAAATGAGTGGGCAAGAATACAAGGATGGAATATTTACATAGTCTCAAAGCATCTTCCACTAAGACACTAATTAGTAACTTTACTAATTTTAAACAGACAACACTTTAACTAAGTGATTACCTATAACTAACAGTAAAGTAACATCACCAGTAATAAGATATGGTGACATTATATGCCTGAGAAAGGCACAATGTCATTTTTATACTATTTTTGACAAAAATGCACAAACTAACTTTAATCAGACAAACGCACATTGAACATCATTGTATAGAATAAATAGCACTCTTCAAGAGTATCAAAGTCATGAAAATCAATGAAATATGGAAGAAATTATCCCAGATCAGAGAAGGTCTAGGAAGCAAGAAACTATACACGGATGCAACACATGCTCTAGATTGGATCTTGGACCAGTAGAAGGGCATTTAGTAGGATGTCTGACAAAATATGAATAAGATCTGCAAATAAAATGTTAATTTCCTGGTTTTGATCATTACTCTCTAGTTATATGTTAATATTTTAGGACGCTGTATAAAAGGTATATGAGAATTCCTTGGGTTCAGTTTGCAACGTTTTTTGGTAAGTCAAGTTATTTCAAATGAAAAGTTAAATAAAAAGTTTAAGAGAATAAAGCAAGTTTAAAATTAATGTAATCAATATGGGTGCCTGGGTGGCTCAGCCGGTTAAAGCATTTGCCTTTGGCTCAGGTCATGATCCCAGAGTACCAGGATCAAGCCTGCAATTGGACTCCCTGCTCAGTGGGGAGTCTGCTTCTCCCTGTGACCCTCCCCCATCTCATGCTCCCACTCGCTCTCTCAAATAAATAAATAAATATCTTTAAAATTAATGTAATCCATATGATCTGACCTTTATAAAAAGAAAATACCCATTAAATATACTAAAGTATAGTTAACACATGAGTATTCAAGCACATGAGTATTTAAGGAGACTACAAACTCCACCAGTAACACAGGCTTCATGAAGGGACTGTGTTCAGATGGAGACGGGAAGGGAAAGGAGAGATTAGTCACTTTTTCTCTAAACACTCTATGAGTAAAGGACTAATAAAATCCATTCTCCTACGAACCATGAGAGATGATGGACTCTGAAAAACTGAGGGTTCTAGAGGGCAGGGGGGTGGGGGGATGGGTTAGCCTGGTGATGGGTATTGAGGAGGGCACATTTTGCATGGTGCACTGGGTGTTATGAACAAACAATGAATCATGGAACACTGCATCAAAAACTAATGATGTAATATATGGTGATTAACATAACAATAAAAAAATTAAAAAAAAATCCATTCTCCTTCTCTAAGGACAGATTTACTTTGGACTAACTTTCCAACTCTGTTCCAATGGAAATCTTACAAAGGTGGTGTGGCATATAAACTCTCAGGTGGCCTCCAATTATCCCCACCTCCTGGTTTTCACACTCTTGTGTAATATCCTTCCACTGAGTATGGGCAAGAGTTGCAACTTACTTATCATGTAACACTATAAATTTCCCTGGAAACACCACTTTAGCTCCATCCCACAGATTTTGATGTTATGTTCATTTTTCATTCAGTTCAAAATATGAAAATATTTTCCTTCATACATCCTATTGGTAATAAGTAAATAACAGATTGGAATAAATAACTAATTTCTTTTTGGCCAAGAAATTTTTTGAAATGTATTATTTAATTTCTAAGTACCTGAAAATTTTCTGGTTATCTTTTGTTATTAATTTTTAGTTTAACACAAATATGGTCAGAGAATATATATAATTTGCACAATTTAAATTATTATAAATTTAAAATTTATGTTATGACGCATGAAAAAGCCTTTATTGATGAATGCTCATGTCCACTTGAAAATAATGTAGATTCTGTTATTGTTCAGTAAAGCATTCTGTGTCAATTATATCTATTTAGTTAAGAGTGGTGTTCAGTTCTTCCACATACTGATTTTCTTCTCCCCAGTTGAATCCATTACTGATAGAGGTTTTAAAGTCTCCAATTATATTTGTGGATTTATTTACTTCTCAATCCTCCTTGTTTTTGTTCCAAGTATTTTGAAGCTCTTTTGTTAGGTACACATATATTTAGGAATTTTGCACCTTCTTAGTGAATTGACAATTTTTGTGTGTGACCTAACGTGATTTATATTGGAGAATGTTCCATGTGCAATTGAGAAAAATGTGTATTTCACAGATTTGTGATAGAATATTTTGTATATATCTATTAAATCCATCTAGTCTAATGTGTTGTTCAAGGAAAATATTTCCTTATTAATTGTTTGTCTGGATGATCTATCCACTAATGGTAACTGGACTGTTAAAGTCCTCTACTATTATTGTATTAATGTTTCTCCTTTTGCATCTGTTAATATTTGATTTATATAATAAGGTGCTCCTATGTTGAGTCCATGAATATTTACAAGGGTTCCATTCTATTGTTAGATGGATGCTTTTATTGTCATGTAACATCGTTTGTTACACCTTTTGTTTTTTTTTTTTAATTTATTATTTAAATTTTAGGTAGTTAACATACAGTGCAATATTGGTTTCTGGAGTAGAATTCAGTGAGTCATCACTTACATAAAACACCCAGTGCTCATCACAACAAGTGCCCTCCTTAATACCAATCACCCATTTAGCCCATTTCCCACCCACCTCCCTCCATCAACCCTCCGTTTGTTGTCTATCATTAAGAGTCTCTTATGGCTTTTTTCTCCTCTGTCCTGTTTTTCTTTTCTCCCTTCCCATATGTTCATCTGTTTTCTTTCTTAAATTCCATATATAAGTGAGATCATATGATATTTGTCTTTCTCTGACTGATTTATTTCAATTAGCATAATACACTCTAGCTCCATTCATGTTGTTGCAAATGGCAAGATTTCATTCTTTTTGATGGCTGATTAATATTCTATTGCATACATATACCACTTCTTCTTTATCTATTCATCAGTTGATGGACATTTGGGCTCTCTCCACAGTTTGGCTATTGTTGATAATGCAGCTATAAACATCAGGGTGCATATATCCCATCTATGTTTTTGTATCTTTTGCGTAAATATCCAGTAGAACAATTGCTGGGCCATAGGGTAGTTCTATTTTTAACTTTTTGAGGAACCTCCGTACTGTCCTCCAGAGTGGCTGCACCAGTTTGCATTCCCACCAACACTGCAAGAGGGTTCCCCTATCTCTGCATCCTCTCCTACATCTGTTGTTTCTTGTGTTGTTAATTTTAGCCATCCTGATAGGTGTGAGATGCAATCTCGTTGTGATTTTGATTTGTATTTCTCTGATGATGACTGATGTTGAGCGTCTTTTCATGTGTCTGTTAGCCATCTGGATGTCTTTTTTGAAAAGTGTCTATTCATGGCTTCTGCCCATTTCTTAACTGGGTTATTTGTTTTTTGGGTGTTGAGTTTGATAAGTTCTTTGTACATTTTGGATACTAACCCTTTATCAGATATGTTGTTTTCAAGTATCTTCTCCCATTCTGTAGACTGCCCTTTAGTTTTGTCGATTGTTTCCTTTGCTGTGTAGAAGCCTTTTAGCTTGATGAACTCCCAATAGTTCATTTTTACTTTTGTTCCCCTTGCCTGTGGTGACATGTCTAGCAAGACGTTGCTACAGCTGAGGTCAAAGAGGTTTCTGCCTGTATTCTCCTTTGGGATTTTGATGGCTTCCTGTCTCACATTAAGGTCTTTCATCCATATTGAATCTATTTTTGTGTATGGTGTAAGAAAGTGGTTCAGGTTCATTCTTCTGCAGTTGTAGCCTGGTTTTCAAACACCATTTGTTGAAAAGACTGTCTTTTGCCCATTGGATATTCTTTCTTGCTTTGTCAAAGATTAGTTGACCATGTAGTTGTGGATCCATTTCTGGGTTCTCTATTCTGTCCCATTGATCTGTATGTCTGTTTTTGTGCCAGTAACATACTGTCTTGATGACTACAGGCGTGTAATATAGTTGAAATCTGGAATCATGATGCCTCCAGTTGTTTTTCTTTTCAGAATTTCTTTGGCTATTTGGGGTCTTCTGTGGTTCCACACAACTTTTAGGATTGATTGTTCTAGCTCTTTGCAAAATGCTGGTGGTATTTTGATAGGGATTGCATTTTTTTAAAAAGATTTTATTTATTTATTTATTTATTTATTTATTTATTTATTTATTTGACAGAGAGAGAGAGACAGCAAGAGAGGGAACACAAGCAGGGGGAGTGAGAGAGGGAGAAGCAGGCTTCCACTGAGCGGGGAGCCTGATGCAGCTCTGAGAACACCCTGAGATCATGACCCGAGCCAAAGGCAGAGCCCAACGACTGAGCCACCCAGGTGCCCTGGGATTGCATTTCATGTGTAGATTGCTTTGGGTAATATAGACATTTTGACAATGTTTATTCTTCCATTCCATAAGCATGGAGTGCTTTTCCATTTCTTTGTGTCCTCTTCAGTTTTTTTCATACGTGTTTTATAGTTTTTAGAGTATAGATCTTTTACTTCTTTACTTAGATTTATTCCTAGGTATCTTATTGGTTTTGGTGCAATTGCAAAGGGACTGATTCCTTGATTTCTTTTTCTGCTGCTCCATTATTGGTGCATAAAACTACAACAGATTTCTGCACATTGATTTTTATATCCTGTGCTGAATTCATATATAAGTTCTAGCAAGGTTTTGGTGGAGTCTTCAGATTTTCTATGTAGAGTATCAACCCCTGCAAATAGTAGAAGTTTGACTTCTACCTAGCCAGTTTGGAAGCATTTTATTCCTTTTCCTTGTCTGATACCTGACCTAAGACTATGTTAAAAAGCCTAAGACTATGACTCATAGTCTAAGACTCATAGTCTAAGACTATGTTAAATACTAATGGTGAGAGTCAACATCCTTTTCTTACATCCGAATGTAGGGAAAAGGCTCTATTTTTCACCATTGAGGATGATATTGGCTGTGCGTCTTTGTATATGGCCTTTATGATGTTGAGTTATGTTCCATTTATCCCTACTTTGTTGAGGGTTTTTATCAGGAGATAATGTTATATTTTCTCAAATGCTTTTTCTGCATCTATTGACAGGGACATTTGGTTCTTATCCTTTCTTTTATTAATATGGTGTATCACATTGATTGATTTGGGAATATTCAACCATCCCTGCAGCCCAGGAATAAATCCCACTTGATCTTGGTAAATAATTCTTTTAATGTACTGTACAGTTGAATTTGCGAGTATTGCATTGAGAATTTTGGTATCCATATTCACCAGGGATTTTGGTCTTTAATTCTCCTTTTTACTGAGGTCTTTGTCCGGTTTTAGAATCAAAGTAATCCTGGCTTCTTAGAATGAGTGTGGAAGTTTTCCTTCCATTTCTATTTTTTTTTTTTGTTATGTTATTCCCCATACATTAGATCATTAGTTTCTGATGTAGTGTTCCATGATTCATTGTTTGCATATAACACCCAGAGCTCCATGCAGAACGTGCCCTCTTTAATACCCATCACCAGGCTAACCCATCCTCCCACCCACCTCCCCTCTAGAACCCTCAGTTTATTTTTTTTAATTTTTTATTGTTATGTTAATCACCATACATTACATCATTAGTTTTTGATGTAGTGTTCCATGATTCATTGTTCATGCATAACACCCAGTGCTCCATGCAGAACGTGCCCTCCTTAATACCCATCACCAGGCTAACCCATCCCCCCACCCCTCTCCCCTCTAGAACCCTCAGTTTGTTTTTCAGAGTCCATCGTCTCTCATGGTTCGTCTCCCCGTCTGACTTACTCCCCTTCATTCTTCCCCTCCTGCTATCTTCTTCTCCTTCTCCTTCTCCTTCTCCTTCTCCTTCTCCTTCTTCTTCTTCTTCTTCTTCCTTCTTTCTTTCTTCTTCTTCTTTTTAATATTTGGTGTATTATTTCCTTCATAGGTACAGATCTGTGATACAACAGTCTTGCACACGTCACAGCGCTCACAATAGCACATACCCTCCCAAATGTCTATCACTCAGTCACCCCATCCCTCCCACCCCCAACCACTCCAACAACCCTCCATTTGTTTCCTGAGATTAAGAATTCCTCATATCAGTGAGGTCATATGATACATGTCATTCTCTGATTGACTTATTTCACTCAGCATAATACCCTCCAGTTCCATCCATGTCATTGCAAATGGCACGATTTCATTCCTTTTGATGGCTGCATAATATTCCATTGTGTATATATACCACCTCTTCTTTATCCATTCATCTGTCAATGGACATCTTGGCCCTTTCCATAGTTTGGCTATTGTGGACATTGCTGCTATAAACATCGGGGTGCAAGTACCCCTTCGGATTCCTACATTTGCATCTTTGGGGTAAATACCCAGTAGTGCAATTGCTGGATCGTATGGTAGCTCTAATTTCAACTGTTTGAGGAACCTCCATACTGTTTTCCAGAGTGGTTGCACCAGCTTGCATTCCCACCAACAGTGTAGGAGGGTTCCCCTTTCTCTGCATCCCCGCCAACATCTGTCGTTTCCTGACTTGTTAATTTTAGCCATTCTGATGGGTACGAGGTGGTATCTCATTGAGGTTTTGATTTGGATTTGCCGGATGCTGAGCGATGTTGAGCACTTTTTCATGTGCCTGTTGGCCATTTGGATGTCCTCTTTGAAAAAATGTCTGTTCATGTCTTCTGCCCATTTCTTGATTGGATCATTTGTTCTTTGGGTGTTGAGTTTGATATGTTCTTTATAGATTTTGGATATTAGCCCTTTATCTGATATGTCATTTGCAAATATCTTTCATTCTGTCGGTTGTCTTTTGGTTTTGTTGACTGTTTCTTTGGCTGTGCAAAAGGTTTTTATCTTTTTTTTTTTAAAGATTTTATTTATTTATCTGACAGAGAGAGACAGCAAGAGAGGGAACACAAGCAGGGGGAGTGGGAGAGGGAGAAGCAGGCCTCCCGCTGAGCAGGGTGCCTGATGCGGGGCTCGATCCCAGGACCCTGGGATCATGACCTGAGCCGAAGGCAGACGCTTAACGACTGAGCCACCCAGGCGCCCCCAAAAGGTTTTTATCTTGATGAAGTCCCAATAGTTCATTTTTGCCTTTTCTTCCCTTGCCTTTGGCGAAGTTTCTAGGAAGAATTTGCTGTGGCTGAGGTCGAAGAGGTTGCTGCCTGTGTTCTCCTTAGGATGTTGATGGACTGCTGTCTCACACTGAGGTCTTTCAACCATTTTGAGTCTGTTTTTGTGTGTCATGTAAGGAAATGGTCCAGTTTCATTCTTCAGCATATGACTGTCCAATTTTCCCAACACCATTTGTTGAAGAGACTTTTTTCCATTGGACATTCTTTCCTGCTTTGTCAAAGATGAGTTGACCATAGAGTTGAGTGTCCATTTCTGGGCTCTCTATTCTATTCCATTCATCTATGTCTCTGTTTTTGTGCCAGTGCCATACTGTCTTGATGATGACAGCTTTGTAATAGAGCTTGAAGTCTGGAATTGCGATGCCGCCAGCTTTGTTTTGCTTTTTCAACATTCCTCTGACTCTTCTAGGTCTTTTCTGGTTCCATACAAATTTTAGGATTATTTGTTCCATTTCTTTGAAAAAAGTGGATGGTATTTTGATGGGGATTGCATTGAATGTGTAGATTGCTCTAGGTAGCATTCACATCTTCACAGTATTTGTTCTTTCAATCCGTGAGCATGGAACGTTTTCCCATTTCTTTGTATATTTCTCAATTTTATTTATGAGTATTTTATAGTTTTCTAAGTACAGATTCTTTGCCTCTTTGGTTAGATTTATTCCTAGGTATCTTACGGTTTGGGGTGCAATTGTAAATGGGATCGACTCTTTAATTTCTCTTTCTTCTGTCTTGTTGGTGTATAGGAATGGCACTGATTTCTGTGCATTGATTGTATATCCTGCCACCTTACTGAATTCCTGTATGAGTTCTAGCAGTTTTGGGGTGGAGTCTTTTGGGTTTTCCACATAAAGTATCATATCATCTGCAAAGAGTGAGAGTTTCACTTCTTCTTTGCCGATTTGGATGTCTTTATTTCCTTTTGTTTTCTGATTGTTGTGGCTAAGACTTCTATTCCTGTGTTGAATAGCAGTGGTGATAGTGGACATCCCTGCTGTGTTCCTGACCTTAGGTGGAAAGCTCTGTTTTTCCCCATTGAGAATGATATTTGCTATGAGTTTTTCATAGATGGCTTTTATGATATTGAGGTGTGTACCCTCCATGCCTATACTCTGAAGAGTTTTGATCAAGAAAGGATGCTATACTTTGTCAAATGCTTTTTCTGCATCTATTGAGAGGATCATATGGTTCTTGTTCTTTCTTTTTTTTTTTAAGATTTTATTTATTTATTTGAGAGAGAGAGAATGAGAGATAGAGAGCACGAGAACAAAGAGGGTCAGAGGGAGAAGCAGACTCCCTGCCAAGCAGGGAGCCCGATGTGGGACTCGATCCCGGAACTCCAGGTTCATGACCTGAGCTGAAGGCAGTAGCTTAACCAACTAAGCCACCCAGGCGCCCCTGGTTCTTGTTCTTTCTTTGATTAATGTATTGTATGACATTGATTTACGGATGTTGAACCAACCTTGCAGCCCAGGGATAAATCCCACTCGGTCGTGGTGAATAATCTTTTTAATGTACTGTTGGATCCTACTAGCTAGTGTTTTGGTGAGAATTTTTGCATCCATGTTCATCAAGGATATTGGTCTGTAATTCTCCTTTTTGATGGGGTCTTTGTCTGGTTTGGGGATTAAGGTAATGGTGGCCTCATAAAATGAGTTTGGAAGTTTTCCTTCCATTTCTATTTTTTGGAACAGTTTCAGGAGAATAGGTATTAATTCTTCTTGAAATGTTTGGTAGAATTTCCCTGGGAAGCCATCTGGCCCTGGGCTTTTGTTTGTTGGGAGATTTTTGATGACTGCTTCAATTTCCTTAGTGGTTATAGGTCTGTTCAGGTTTTCTACTTCTTCCTGGTTCAGTTTTGGTAGTTGATACAACTCTAGGAATGCGTCCATTTCTTCCAGGTTATCTAATTCACTGGCATAGAGTTGCTCATAATATGTTCTTATAATTGTTTGTATTTCTTTGGTGTTGGTTGTGATCTCTCCTATTTCATTCATGATTTTGTTGATTTGGGTCATTTCTCTTTTCTTTTTGATAAGTCTGGCCAGGGGTTTATCAATCTTGTTAATTCTTTCAAAGAACCAGCTCCTTGTTTTGTTGATCTGTTCTACTATTCTTTTGGTTTCTATTTCATTGATTTCTGCTCTGATCTTTATTATTTCTCTTCTCCTGCTGGGTTTAGGCTTTATTTGCTGTTCTTTCTCCAGCTCCTTTAGGTGTAGGGTTAGGTTGCATATTTGAGACCTTTCTTGTTTCTTGAGAAAGGCTTGTATTGCTATGTACTTTCCTCCTAGGACCGCCTTTGCTTCATCCCAAAGATTTTGAACAGCTGTGTTTTCATTTTCATTGGTTTCCATCAATTTTTTAAATTCTTCTTTAATTTCCTGGTTGACCCATTCATTCTTTAGTAGGATGGTCTTTAGCCTCCATGTATTTGAGTTCTTTCTGACTTTCCTCTTGTGATTGAGTTCTAGTTTCAAAGCATTGTGGTCTGAAAATATTCAGGGAATGATCCCAATGTTTTGGTACCGGTTGAGACCGAATTTGTGACCTAGGATGTGATCAATTCTGGAGAATGTTCCATGGGCACTAGAGAAGAATGTGTATTCCGTTGCTTTGGGATGGAATGTTCTGAATATATCTGTGAAGTCCATTTGGTCCAGTGTGTCCTTTAAAGTCTTTATTTCCTTGTTGATCTTTTGCTTAGATGATCTGTCCATTTCAGTCAGGGGGGTGTTAAAGTCCCCCACTATTATTGTATTGTTGTCGATGTGTTTCTTTGCTTTTGTTATTAATTGCCTTATATAATTTGCTGCTCCCATGTTCGGGGAATAGATATTTACAATTGTGAGATCTTCTTGTTGGATAGACCCTTTAAGTAGGATATAGTGTCCTTCCTCATCTCTTATTACAGTCTTTGTTTTAAAATCTAATTCGTCTGATAGAAGGATTGCCACCCCAGCTTTCTTTTGGTGTCCATTAGCATGGTAAATGGTTTTCCACCCCCTCACTTTCAATCTGGGGGTGTCTTTGGGTCTAAAATGAGTCTCTTGCAGACAGCATATGGATGGGTCTTGTTTTTTAATCCAATCTGATAGCTTGTGTCTTTTGATTGGGGCATTGAGCCCATTTATATTCAGGGTAACTATTGAAAGGTATAAATTTAGTGCCATTGTATTGCCTGTAAGGTGACTGTTACTGTATATTGTCTGTGTTCCTTTCTGATCTATACTGCTTTTAGGCTCTCTCTTTGCTTAGAGGACCGCTTTCAATATTTCTTGGAGGGCTGGCTTCGTGTTTGCAAATTCCTTT
>NW_027397082.1:30713368-30743442 GCF_003265705.2 Callorhinus ursinus
TGGTGAATAATCCTTTTAATGTACTGTTGGATCCTATTGGCTAGTATTTTGGTGAGAATTTTTGCATCCATGTTCATCAAGGATATTGGTCTGTAATTCTCCTTTTTGATGGGATCTTTGTCTGGTTTTGGGATCAAGGTAATGCTGGCAAGAAATGGACTGGATTCGGTTCAGGCCATATGTTCCATCCCATCTTCTATAGGTTGCAGTTTCAATGTCAGTGCAGTTTTCAAAACCTTTGCAAAGCTATTCAGATCTGTCCCACATGTGCACCACCCAGTGGTAGTCTGCATCGGGCCAGAAATCTTTCCGGTAATTCAGTTTTCAGTCTTGATTGTGCTGATTAAGATCAGATCCAGTCATGTATAGTTTGGGAGTACATCTTTGAGTTATTGAACAAATTAATGGGATCTCTTTCCTCCAGTTCCCTCTCATCAAAATCTCCCCATTACATCTCATGTCTCCAAAGTGCCTCCTTTAGGTTCTGTGGCCAGAAGCATGGGGCCTTATTTATTCTTCTCTGCTGCTCACTTTTGTGACTGGACCAAGAAGCAAGAGAACCAGAGGATAGAAAACATGGTAAACTCACCATTAATTTGGTGGTACTTCAAATTCTGGTCTCTTTCCAATCATCCTGCTTCATTCACTGTGCAGGCTCCTCTCATGGCTGTCCCATCCATTCTGTTTTATACTCATTTTCAGTGATGGAGACAAGGTAGAACATGTTTTCCCCCCGTGCCTGAAACTAGTTCCTATAGTTATTTAATTACTTCTTTATTTTTGTATATCACCTACATCCAATCTTGGACCTCTCCTTTTTGAACTTTCTGGTCTTGACTCACTTTCCTTCTTCCCCAGTCAAAGCCCAATACTCAGTCACTGTATTATTAAATTACTTGTATACCTTTTGTATTGTAACTGCCTTGCCTTGTCCCATTGTGCATTCAAAGGACAGACTCACTGAGGCTTTGGGAGGGGAAATGCCTGCTAACTATTTTTCTGCATCAGTTACTTAGAGCATCAGCAAGATAATGATGGCAATATTTTATGATTTCCCAGAAGCATGAAAGTTTCACAGAAAAGTATTTTCAAGTTGAACTAAACAATGAAAAAAGTACTCCCTGAAGAATTGATTATCAGCTAATTTATCCCCACCGGAGTCACTGGTAGGCTAGGAAATGAATCTGTTACTTCTTATTATAAGCCCAATGCACAGAGAATTTCTGTGTGGTAGCTCCTTACTCATGGTGTTCAGGGAAGACAAGGGTCCCATGCAGCCCTGGAGAATTCCCTGATAATGCTCTATCAACAATTACCACTAATGAACTCTGAAGCCACTTCAGCTCATGGCTCTCAGAGCCAGTTGACACACCAAGGAAGCAGAAATAAACAAATAAACTTCCTCTCGCCTGTCACCCTGACTCTTTATTCTTTCTTTCCCTACTTCCTACAAACGGCTCCATTCTAATAAGCCCATCACTTGAGACTACAATTTTCCACGGCATTGATTTGCTTATACTCCACTTTGTTCCTGGATGTAAAACAGTTTTATTTCCTTAGCTTCATTTCCCTCACTGATAATCTTCTTGAAAGATGGACTGACACTTACTGGAAAAGAATTAAAATGATGTCAAAGGAGTGAAATATTTCTTTGGGTCTCAAAGTATGGTCCCTACACCAGTAGCAATACATCACCTGATAACTTGTTATGAATGTGAATTTGTGGGTACTACCTACACTGTCAGAAACTCCTGGGATGGGGCCCAGTAATCTGTGTTTTTACAAACTCTTAGGTGACACTGATACATGCCAAAGTTTGGGAACCATTCCAACTGGGGAGTTAATGATCACCTGGCCATGGCATAATGAGGAGAAAAGTGTTTCAGATGTGGATTGCTTATCAAATTGGAAGGATCTATTGAATTGGTTTTCTACTGTGCTTGGAAGAAGACTTATTGCTAGCACCCTGAGTGGTTCAGTGGGGTGTAGGAGGGGAGGCAAAGTATAAATGTTGAGTCAGATGGGCTGACAATGACAAAAGCCTTCATTCCCTCTCCACCTACCTGCTCCATCTGTTAGCCTGGATATTAATCTCTCCACCTACTGATAATATCTTGACAATTATCCTCAGTGGCATTTTTCTAATAAAAATTCACTCATTATTTTTCCAGCATTTTTCTCCTTCAATGGTCCTGGGAGTAACTGAGAAACACAGTTTTAATGACTAGGCTTCACAAATATGGCATTATCATGCTCTCCATATATAACTTCAATAATGTACTTACACTTCTTGGCTGGCTTTTTGTAGTTCCTATCATATAAATTTGGATGCAACCAAAAAAAATGATTTTGTTGATGTATAGTTATTTCAGCATTATAATCTGAAAGCTGAATCATCTCAGTAACACATGGTACCATCTGAATTTTACATTTTAACCATTCTTATTTGTGTGAAATATTGCAGTGTGGTTTTAATTTATATTTCCCTCATCATTAAGTACCCTGAATATTTTAATATAATACCAGCCATTTGTATAATATCTTTTTGTGAAGGGACTCTGAAAATATTTTGCCAAGGTTTCTTTTGTTCCATTGTCTTTTCCTCACTGATTTGTAGATTTGTCAGATTAAAAATAGCTTTTCCCACACTGTGACTTGCCCTTTCATTTCCTTAATGCTGTCTTGCAATTAATAGAGATACCTAGTACCATTGTTTTTATGGTAAATTCTTTTGCCTTGGTCAAGAAATTTTTTTACTTTCTCCCAAACACATTAAGATATTCTGCCATGTTTTCTCTTAGATGATTGTTATACTATTTACATTTAGATCTACAGTTCATCTTCTGCATTTCTTTTTTTTTCTCTTTTAACTTTTTTTTTTTGTATGATATAAAGAAAGGGTCAGGTTGTATTTTCTCCATTTGAATACCCACTGGCTGCAATACCATCTACATTTATTGAAGGACTATCACTTCCCTACTGCATTAGATTGTCGTCTTGTCATAAATCTGCTGATGTATATTTTATTGCTAAGTCAAATAATCAGACAAAGAAATACAAATACTGTATTATCTCATTTGTATGTGAAACCTAAAAACATCTAACTCATAGAAACATACAGTGTAATGGTAGTTGTCAGGGGCTGAGCAATGGGGGAAATGGAGATATATTGGTCAAAGGGTATGAACTTCCAGTTGTAAAATGAGTAAGTTATGAGGATCCAAAGTATAGGAAGGTGACTATAGTTAACAATACTGTATTATACACTTGAAAATTGCTATGAGAGTAGAGTTTTTAATATTTTTACCATAACCACAAAATGGTAATTATGTGAAGTGAAGGATGTGCTGGTTAACCTTACTGTGGTAAACATTTCATAATATATGGGTGTATCAAATCATCACTTTGTACACCTTAAACTTATACCATGTTATATGTCAATTATATTCCAATAAGATAGGGAAAAAAGAAAATATTCTGCTGCATGAAACTTTTTGGAAATCTTGGAAACTCTTTTCACACCTTATGAAAGAGTGCATTAGATTTGTATCATTCCTCTCTTAAACAAAGCACTGAGATGTACCACAAGAAAGTGTCACAGTCACTATGGACCTTGTGTCACTGAAAAATGGAAGGATAGAAATTAAGAGTATAAAGAACACCATTTAGTAGAAGGCCATAAAGTGGCAGACACGAAGAATGTGGCTTGAGGGTCAATGAGAAAGCAGTGGAAACAGGATCCAAACGCCCCAGATGCTGAAGTTCCCAGGGTTGCCCGAATCTAGAATCACTCTCCACCTTCAGTGTCCTTGACAACCAGGCCTATTGTGACTCCTGTTTCAGGATTTCTATGAATGAGATGCTACTTGTGAAATTAAACTCCCTCATTGACCATGATTGATAGGATTTCCATTCTTTTCAAGACAAAGAGTCAAACTAAGATGGGTATGAGGAAAAAGCAGAGCTGAGCCCACCCAGCTCCTCTATTTTTGGCTGAATGTATCTTTCCCAACAGCAGACCTGATGGACAAAGGTGAGGCATACATTCAGAAGAAGCCAGCCTTCTGAGGATGTAGCAGGTGCTTACCCTGGCTGTATGACTCTTGTTCAGTCTGAGCACAGTCTGAGTCTCCCCCACTATGCCTGCACTGGCCACTTTCCTTCCCTGACTTGTGGGTGGCCGGCCTGACCTCCCTCCCAACTAAGGAAAAAGAGGCTGATAGATACCTCCAACCAACGTTGAGCAGTCCAGTCATACTGAGAGGCTGAAGAATTCCAAGTTATCTCCTCTGGTTCCTTAGAATTCTTCTCAGGAGCTTTGTCCCCAAACAGTGATAAGTGCTGGATAAAAAAACAGAATTTGATTGTGTTGTCAGTCCAGAGGACATCTCTCTCTACCAATATCTTACAAAAGCTATGATCAGCTGAGATCCTCAGAGTCACATGTGTGGAAAGAGATCAGTCTGGTTTACTGAATCTTAGGAATCTTGGGCACTGACTTTATGACACATTAGTATTAATATAATACTGATTATTGGTGAGGTGATGTCTCAAGCCCAGCCAAAAGGATCCCATTTCCTGAAAGGGGATTATATAAATCAGTTTTCTCTCCATTGCACATCGTTCATCTTCTCCTCTAAGTAGTTCCCCTCCATTAAGAGTAAAACTATTTCATGTAATAAGCTGTAAGGGTGTTATGAGAAGAGGTGTGAACTTAGAAATGTGAACTTTGCCCCCATTTCAAAGGAGTTTGTTTGGGGGGGAGAGGTTATTAAGGGCTCTTCCATACTTTGTATAAAATATTGACCTTGCAAAACAACATTCACCAGTTCATTTTGGAAAGGTACCAAGATAAAGATACTTAAGAATCCTGTGCTAAAAAAACCACTTAGAACCACACGTGTCAACATCTGGAGCATCCACACATCAGAGGTGAGACAAGCACAAGAAACCCTACCAAGAAAGTAATAGAAGTGGAGGAGGCAGAACCTTACAGAATAGTTTCACTTCTGACATTTACAGATAGCTTTTCTACTTCCTTCTATCCCATGCACATAATTCAATTTAATTAATCATTCTACATATAAAGCCAGGCTTATTAAAACGGAAATTTTTTTTTCCATGCATGCATTAAAAAAAAAACAAAGATGCCCAGATAGAATAAATTACCCTATACCTTCAGTTTCACCTCGTGGTCCCAAGTTGGAAGCTGCTAACACTACTATACTTTTCCTCATGTGGAGGGATAGGTATTGGGTGTGATATTAATGAGACCTCAAGATCAGAATTGATGTGTTCCAGGTCCCCAATGGCATTGTTGCCTTATTTTTATGGAAACTCCATGAGGGACAGTGGTTCTCAAAGTATTATTAGTAATCCAACACTCCACCCTCAGTCTGGGGTTCGGCCTAGTGAGTTCTTCTCTCCATTCTGATCCCTACTTCCTGTTCAACTTAGCATCCCCTACTTCCTCTCCCACAATAACAAAGATGACAGGATTTACCTTTCCTCAGGACTTAACTTAGCCTTCTAATACTAGACATAATACTAGAAATTGAAACCTTTCTAGGAACAGACCATATTAATTATACACTCTAAACCAAAATACTCTTATAATCTAAACCTGAATATAGGTGTAGCCTAATTTGTTGAGAGTGGATGAGGGACAGTGTGGCAAAAGTAATAATATTCTGTGGAAGAGAATCCACAAACTGATATTTGCTTTATCCCTCCATGTTTTGATAATCACAAATACAACTTTAAGAACTATCCCCTTCCTTACTCTAACTGGCTAACTAATACTCAAAGCACAAGGAACACTGAAAAATGTCCTTGATAAGTGAGATCTCAAGGTCATTAAAAAAAAACATAAAGAAATACTGTGTATTGGAGTGCCAGAAGGCACTATTCAGAAAAGAGAAACTATACCAAGGACAATTTGAAACATTTCTTGGTGCCAGCTCAACACCACTTATGCTAGATGCAATGTAGAGTTAGCTCAGCCTATTTCTTTGAGTGTTCCATTGTTAACCTTTCCATCAAAACACATGGAGTCATTTCCTTCCACCTTCCCACCATCGTGTTGGTGTTGGGACTTGCTTGGGTATGACGGGTATTTCTGCACCATGAAGCTGTCATTGAATAAAATTAAAACACCATGCCAATAAGGCTTTAACTGACCCTTAAAATGTATAGTTTCACTTTGCTCTAGATTCTGTAACTCATCTGCCATCATCCTTTATTTTTCCTCACTTCCAGGTGTGACCTGGATTGAAAGCAGAGTGGGTAGATGGGCAGATGTTATAAAAATGATTTTGCTGGGGCACCTGGATGCCTCAGTCAATTAAGTGTCCAGTTCTTGATTTTGGCTCATGTCATGATCTCAGGATTGTGGAATAGAGCCCTGTGTCTGGCTCCATGCTCAGGGCAGAGTCTGCTTAAGATTCTCTCTCTACCTCTCCCTACACCTCATGCCCACTCAAGTGGGCACACTTTCTCTCTCTCAAAAAATAAAATAAAAGATTTTATCTATTTCTGGGAAGGTGGGACCCACATGAAAACTCATGAAAGTTTCCATATTTGCCTTGACCTTCTAAGATCAATATTAATCTGGGCAGATTCAGGCAGAACAAATTACCAAAAAGCTCCCATATGTACCAGGGTGGCCTACAAATACACCTTACAAGTTTAGCCCCCTTCTCTGGCTTTCGATGGGAAGCCAGAAGCCACAGAAAAATGGGTCACTCCTGCCACAGAATCCCAGCTGACATACCCAGGAAAAGAAACAGCTTTCCAAGCCAGTGGTTGCTATGGATACACCTTCTCCATCCTCAGGTGCACATCTCTTCCTCTTCTGCATCTACAAAGAATCTGGGGATCCACTGCCAAGATTCTTTTAAAAAAAAAGAGGGCCCTGTCAGGTTAGAGATGTTACAGAAACCTTGCATTCCCCCTTCTTCCCTGAAGAAGACAAATATGTGCTTTCCTTTTTCAAAAAGATTGCGGGGGGTAGGAAGGAGCAAGATGGTGGAGGAGTAGGAGACCTGGATTTCATCTGGTCTCAGGAATTCAGCTGGATAGGGATCAAACCATTCTGAACACCTACGAATTCAACAGGAGATCAAAGAAAAGAATAGCAGCAACTCTCTGAACAGAAAAGCGACCACTTTCTGGAAGGTAGGACGTGCGGAGAAGTGAATCCGAGGTGATATTCGGGAGGATAGATGGCGGGGGAGGGGGCCTCCACCGGCTGCTTCTGCAAAGTGATAGAGCCTTGGAGCACAAAATTGGAGCTTTTAGAAGTCAGCTCTGCTGAGGGACGTCGCTCCAGTGGCTAAGCGGGGGGGTGGAACCCTCACGGGACAGTGTGGTCTCAGGACCCTCGGGGTCACAGAAAGACCGGGGGTGCCTGAGTGCGGCAGAGCTCCCAGGTATCAGAGCGGGGAAGCCGGCTGCAGAGACGGAGCTGAGGCACGGGCTCTCAGCTCGTGGTTGCCATAAACCGTGGTCCGCAGCACAGTCGGGCCACTGCTCCTCCAGCAGGGACCCAACAAGCGACAGATCCGGGGAGAATCCCCTTCCTCTCCCAGGAGGAGGGGTGCAGGAGTGCACCGCAGGGATCTGCTGGGTTTGGAGACTCCACACGGGGTTGTGAGCCAGAGATAGAAACGCTTGGTCACAGGCCGGGTGAGCACAGAGTGCGGCCGGAGACCGGGGAGACGGGAGTGACTGCTTTTCTCTGGGGGCTCAATGAGCACTGGGGCTCCGAGTTCTCAGCTCCTCTGGGCAGAGATTGGGGGGCACCATTTTCACTCTCATCCTCCAAAGCTGTACGGAAAGCTTGCAGAGAACAAAAACTCCCGAGAGCAAACCCGAGCAGATTACTTAGCCCGGACCAGCAAGGGCGGGGCAATTCCGCCTCCAGCAAAGACATTTGGCAACCACGGCAACAGGCCCCTCCCCCAGAAGATCAGCAAGAACAGCCAGCCAAGACCAAGTTTACTGATCAATGAGAACCGCAGACCTCCAGCGCTAGGGGAATACTGCACATAGAATTCATGGCTTTTTTACCATGATTCTTTAGTCTTTCAAAGTTAATTTTCTTTAACTGCCTTTTTTTTTTTAATTTTTCTTTTTCCCTTTTTCAACCAACATCTTATCAATCCCTTTTTTAAAAAACACTTTTATTTTTCATTTTTAGACTCATATTCTATCCCTTCATAGTAGTTACCCTTATTTTTGGTATATATACATATATAGAGAGAAGTTGTTCTCTCTTTAAAATTTTCAAATACAGTTTCTTCTAACAGATAAAAATATACCCTAAATCTCTAGTGTATGGCTTTGTTCTAGTCTCCAGCCTGATCATATTCTCTCCTTTTTTTTTTTAAATCCTCTTCTTTCTTTTTTCAACCAACTTCTTATCAATTCCTTTTATAAAATCTTTTACAGTTTTCATCTTTAGACTCATATTCCATCCCTTCATTGTATTAACGCTTATTTTTGTAAATATATGTTTTTATTTCTTTAAAATTTTGGGAGGCACTTTCTTCTAATAGATCAAAATACGCCCAAAATCTAGTGTGTGGCAGTGATCTATCCACCAGCCTGATCATATTTGATCATATACTGTTTTGGGTTTTTTTGTTTGTTTTTATCTTTTTCTATTTTTTTCTTTTTTCATCCTTTCCCTTTCTTTTCCTCTAGTTTCAGGTCTTTTCTGATTTGTTAAGTGTATATTTTCTGGGGACTTTGTTACCCTGTTAGCATTTTGTTCTCTCATTCATCTATTCTCCTCTAGACAAAATGACAAGACGGAAAAAATTACCTCAACAAAATAACAAGAGGCAGTACCGACTACCAGGGACCTAATCAATACGGACATTAGTAAGATGTCAGAACTAGAGTTCAGAATGATGATTTTAAAGATACTAGCTGGGCTTGAAAAAAGCATGGAAGATATTAGAGAAACCCTTTCTGGAGAAATAAAAGAACTAAAATCTAACCAAGTCAAAATCAAAAAGGCTATAATGAGGTGCAATAAAAAATGGAGGCTCTAACTGCTAGGATGAGGCAGAAGAGAGGATTAGTGATATAGAAGCCAAATGATGAAAAAATAAAGAAGCTGAGAAAAAGATAAACAACTACTGGATCACAAGGGCAGAATTCGAGAGATAAGCGGTACCATAAGACGAAAACACATTAGAATAATTGGGATCCCAAAAGAAGAAGAAAGAGAGAGAGGGGCAGAAGGTATACTGGAGCAAATTATAGCAGAGACCATCCCTAATTTGGGGAAGGAAACAGGCATCAAAATCCAGGAGGCAGAGAGAACCCCCCCTCAAAATCAATAAAAATAGGTCAACAACCCAACATCTAAGAGTAAAACTTAACTAGTCCCAGAGACAAAGAGAAAATCCTGAAAGCAGCTAGGGCAAGAGATCGGTAACCTGCAATGGTAGAAACATTAGATTGGCAACAGACCTATCCACAGAGACCTGGCAGGCCAGAAAAGACTGGCATGATATCTTCAGAGCACTAAATGAGAAAATATGCAGGCAAGAATACTATATCCAGCGAGGCTGTCATTGAAAATAGAAGGAGAGATAAAAAGCTTCCAGGACAAACAAAAACTAAAGGAATTTGCAAACATGAAACCAGCCCTCCAAGAAATATTGAAAGGGGTCCTCTAAGCAAAGAGAGCCTAAAAGTAACATAGACCAGAAAGGAACACAGACGATATAAAGCAACAGTCACCTTACAGGGAATACAATGGCACTAAATTCATATCTTTCAGTAGTTACCCTGAATATAAATGGGCTAAATGCCCCAATCAAAAGACACAGGCTATCACATTGGACAAAAAAACAAGACCCATTGATATTCTGTCTGCAAGACACTCATTTTAGACCCAAAGACACATCCAGATTGAAAGTGAGGGGGTGGAAAACCATTTATCATGCTAATGGACACCAAAAGAAAGCTGCGGTGGCAATTCTTCTATCAGACAAATTAGATTTTAAACCAAAGACTATAATAAGAGATGAGGAAGGACACTATATCCTACTTAAAGGGTCTCTCCAAAAAGAAGATCTAACAATTGTAAATATCTATGCCCCTAACATGGGAGCGGCCAATTATATAAGCCAATTAATAACAAAAGCAAGGAAACACTTCAACAACAATACAATAATAGTGGGGGATGTTAACACCCCCTGACTGAAATGGACAGATCATCTAAGCAAAAGATCAACAAAGAAATAAAGACTTTAAATGGCACACTGGACCAAATGGACTTCACAGATATATTCAGAACATTCCATTAAAGCAACAGAACACATATTCTTCTCTAGTGCCCATGGAACATTCTCCAGAATAGATCACATCCTAGGTCACAAATCAGGTCTCAACCGGTACCAAAAGATTGGGATCATTCCCTGCATAATTTCAGACCACAGTGCTTTGAAACTAGAGCTCAATCACAAGAGGAAAGTTGGAAAGAACTCAAATACATGGAGGCTAAAGAGCATCCTACTAGAGAATGAATGAGTCAACCAGGAAATTAAAGAAGAATTTAAAAAAAAATTCATGGAAACCAATGAAAATGAAAACACAGCTGTTCAAAATCTTTGGAATGCAGCAAAGACAGTCCTAAGAGGAAAATATATAGCAATACAAGCCTTTCTCAAGAAATAAGAAAGGTCTCAAATACACAACCTAACCCTACACCTAAAGGAGCTGGAGAAAGAACAGCAAACAAAGCCTAAACCCAGCAGGAGAAGAGAAATAATAAAGATCAGAGCAGAAATCAATGAAACAGAAACCAAAAGAACAGTAGAACAGATCAACGAAACTAGGAGCTGGTTCTTTCAAAGAATTAACAAGGTTGATAAACCCCTGACCAGACTTATCAAAAAGAAAAATGACCCAAATCAACAAAATCATGAATGAAAGAGGAGAGATTACCACCAACATCAAAGACATACAAACAATTATAAGAACATATTATGAGCAACTCTATGCCAGCAAATTAGATAACCTGGAAGAAATGGACGCATTCCTAGAGATGTATCAACTACCAAAATTGAATGAGGAAGAAATAGAAAACCTGAACAGACCTATAACCACTATGGAAATTGAAGCAGTCATCAAAAATCTCCCAACAAACAAAAGCCCAGGGCCAGATGGCTTCCCAGGGGAATTCTATCAAACATTTCAAGAAGAATTAATACCTATTCTTCTGAAACTGTTCCAAAAAATAGAAATGGAAGGAAAACTTCCAAACTCGTTTTATGAGGCCACCATTACCTTGATCCCCAAACCACACAAAGACCCCATCAAAAGGGAGAATTACAGACCAATATCCTTGATGAACATGCATGCAAAAATTCTCATGAAAATAGTAGCCAATAGGATACAACAGTACATTAAAAGGATTATTCACTAGGACCAGTGGGATTTATCCCTGGGCTGCAAGTTTGGTTCAACATCCGCAAATCAATCAATGTGATACAATACATTAATCAAAGAAAGAACAAGAACCATATGATCCTCTCAATAGATGTAGAAAAAGCATTTGACAAAGTACAGCATCCTTTCTGATCAAAACTCTTCAGAGTATAGGGATAGAGGGTACATACCTCAATATCATAAAAGCCATCTATGAAAAACCTACAGCGAATATCATTGTCAATGGGGAAAAACTGAGAGCTTTCCCCCTAAGGTCAGGAACACGGCAGGGATGTCTACTCTGTCTCTTTCTTCTTCTTCTGGGATCTCAATTATTCTAATGTTGTTTTGTCTTATCGTATCACTTATCTCTCGAATTCTGCCCTCGTGATCCTGTAGTTGTTTCTCTCTCTTTTTCTCAGCCTCTTTATTTTCCACCATTTGGTCTTCTATATCACTGATTCTCTCTTCTGCCTCATTTATCCTAGCAGTTACTGCCCCCATTTTGATTGCACCTCATCAATAGCCTTTTTGATTTCGACTTGGTTAGATTTTAGTTCTTTTATTTCTCCAGAAAGGGTTTCTCTAATAACTTCCATGCTTTTTTCAATCCCAGCTAGTATCTTTAAAGTCATGATTCTGAACTCTAGGTCCAACATCGTACTAATGTCCGTATTGAGTAGGTCCCTGGCTGATGGTACTATCTCTTGTTCTTTTTGCTGAGGTGATTTTTTTCATCTTGTCATTTTGTCCAGAGGAGAATAGATGAATGAGAGAACAAAATGCTAACAGGTTAACAACGTCCCCAGCAAATATACTCTATACAAATATACTCTATACAAATCAGAAAAGACCTGAAACCAGGGGAAAAGAAAGGGAAAGAAAGAAAAAAGAAAGAGAAAGAAAGAAAGAAAGAAAAAAATCCAAAAAGATTAAAAACAAAAACAGAACAATACAAAAAAAAAACCAGAATATGATCAAATATGATCAGGCTAGTGCATAGATCAGTGCCACACACTAGATTTTGGGCATATTTTGGTCTGTTAGAAAAAAGTGCCTCCTAAAATTTTAAAGGAAGCAAGACTTATATATGTACAAAATAAGGGTTGATACAATGAAGGGATGGAAGATGACTGTAAAGATGAAAATTATAAAAGATTTTATAAAAGGAATTGATACGATAAGAAGTTGTTTGAAAAAAGAAAGAAGAAGATTTAAAAAAAAAAAGGGAGAGAATGTGATCAGGCAGGGGACTAGAACAAAGCCATACACTAGGGATTTAGGGTATATTTTGATCTGTTAGAAGAAACTGTATCTCAAAATCTTAAAGAGAGAAAAACTTACATATATATGCCAAAAATAAGGGTAACTATTATGAGGGGATAAAATATGACTCTAAAAATGAAAAATAAAAAATGTTTTTTTAAAAAAAGGGATTGATAAGATGTTGGTTGAAAAAGGGAAAAAGAGAAATTTAAAAAAAAACAGTTAAAAAATTAACTTTGAAAAACTAATGAATCATGGTACAAAAAGCCATGAATTCTATGTGCAGTATTCCCCTAGCGCTGGAGTTCTCCCATTCTCCTTGATCGGTAAACTTGGTCTTGGCTTGCTGGCTCTTCCTGCTGATCTTCTGGGGGAGGGGCCTGTTGCTGTGGTTCCCAAATGTCTTTGTCGGGGGCGGAATTGCCCTGCCCTTGTCAGTCCCGGCTAAGCAAGCTGCTCGGGTTCGCTCTCAGGAGCTTTTGTTCCCTGCAAGCTTTCGCTACCGCTTTGGGGGACGACAGTGAAAATGGCGGCCTCCCAATCTCTGCCCCGGAGGAAGCAAGAACTCAGGGCTCCACTCCTCAGTGTGCCCCCCAGAGAAGAGCAGCCAGTCACTCCCGTCTCCCCGGTCTCCGGCCACACTCCGTGCTCACCTGGCCTGTGACCGAGCATTTCTATCTCTGGCACCCGACCCCGTGTGGAGTCTCCAAACCCAGTAGATCCCTGTGGTGCATTCCTGTGCCACTCTTCCCAGGGGAGGAAGGGGAGTCTCCCTGGCTCTGCCGCTTGTTGGGTCCCTGCTGGAAGAGCAGTGGCCCGACTGGGCTGCGGATCACAGTCTATGGCAACCCCGAGCTGAGAGCCTGCGCCTCGGCTCCGTCTCTACAGCCGGCTTCCCCGCTCCGATACCTGGGAGCTCTGCCGCACTCAGGCACCCCCGGTCTTTCTGTGACTCCGAGGGTCCTGAGACCACACTGTCCCGGGAGGATTCCACCCCCTGCTTAGCCACTGCAGCGACGTCCCTCCACGGAGCCAACTTCTAAAAGGTCCGATTTTGTGCTCCGCGGCTCTAGCACTTGCCAGAAGCAGCCGGCGGAGGCCCCTCCCCCGCCGTCTCTCCTCCCAAATATCGCCTCGGATTCACTTTCTCCGCACGTCCTACCTTCCAGTAAGTGGTCGCTTCTCTGTTCAGAGAGTTGTTGCTACTCTCCTCTTTGATCTCCTGCTGAGTTCATAGGTGTTCAGAATGGTTTGATCCCTATCCAGCTGAATTCCTGAGACCAGATGAAATCCAGGTCTCCTACTCCTCCGCCATCTTGCTCCGCCCCTGAGCATGCTCTTAAACTGGAAATCAACCAAAAGAAAAAATTGGGAAACACTACAAATAACAGGGAGGCCAAACAACATGCCAATGAACAATGAATGAGTCAACCAGAAATTCAAAGAAGATATAAAAAATACATGGAACTAAATGAAAGTGTAAACACGATGGTCCAAAACCTTGGGATGTCGCAAAAGCAATCCTAAGAGGGAAGGATATAGGAATACAGGCCTATCCGAAGAAGCAAGAAAACTCACATAAATAACCTAACATCACAACAAAGGAGCTAGAAAAAGACAACAAACGAAACCTAAAGCCAGGAGAAAGAAGAAAATAATAAAGATTAGAGCAGAAATAAATGATATAGAAACTAAAAGAACATATCAATGAAACGAGGAGCTGGTTCTTTGAAAACAGTAGTAAAATTGAAAAACCTCTAGCCAAAGTTATCAAAAAGAAAGGAGAAAGGACCCAAATAAATAAAATCACAAATGATAGAGGAGAAATAACCAACACCACAGAAATACAAATTATAAGAGAATATTATGAAAAACTACATGCCAACCTGGAATAAATGGATAAATGTCTAGAAACCTACAAACCACAAAACTAAAACAGAAAGAAATAGAAAACTTGAACAGAAATTTAACTAGCAAAATAATTGAATCAGGAATAAAAAATCACCCCATATAGAAAAGTGTGCAGGGTCAGATGGATTCACAAGCAAATTCTACCAAACATTTAAGGAATTTAATTAACTAATTTAAATACAAACTTAAAAATAAAAGTGGAAGATCCAGAACCTTACCAAGTGGTTTCACTTCTGAGATTTATAGGTAGCTTTTTCTACCTCTTTCTGTCCCACCCATATAATTCAACTGTATTAGTCATTATATGATGAGGTTCATTAAAAAGGAGAAGTTTTCTTTTTTCCATGCAAGAATAAAAAAGACAACAAAGAAACTCAGAATAAATTACCCTATGCCTTCAGCTTCCCCTCTGGGTCCCAAGTTGGAAGCTACTAACACTACCATGCTTTTCTCACATGGATGGATGGGTATTGCATATGAGTAATGAACCCTTTAGATCAGAATTGATGTATTCTGAGTCTCTGTTGCCATTCTTGCCTTACTTATATGGAATTTCCATGAGGGACAGTGCTTCTTAAAGGATTATTAGTATTCCCACAGCTCCACCCTCAGCCCGGGTTGGGTATACTGAGTGCTTCTCTCCATCCTGATCCCCACTTCTCTTCATATTAGCATCCTCTACACCTTCTCCCACAATATCATAGATGACGGGATTTATCTTTCCTCGGGCCTTAATTAAGCCTCTTTCCTTAGGGAAATAATACTAGAAAATGGAACCATTCTAGGAATAGACCATATTAACCAGATACACTATAAACAAAAATATTCTTATTATCTAAATCCTGAATATTGGGGTAACCTAATTTATCATTTAGTGGCTGAAGGACAGAATGGAAAACATAACAATATGCTGCAGAGGATAATCCATAAATTGATGTGTGCTTTAACCTTCTAAGTTTTGATAATCACAAATACAACTTTAAGAACTATCCCTTTCCTTACTCTAACTGGATAACTAAACACTCAAAGCACAAGCAATGCTGGAAAACGGCCACAACAAATGAGATCAAGGTACCATTAAAAACATAAAGAAATAGTGGGTAAAGGATAAGCCATGAAGGCACTATCCAGAAATGAGAAACTAGATCAAGGACAACTTGAAACATTTCTTGGTACCGTCTCACCACCCCTTATGCTAGATGCAATGTAGAGTTAGTTTAGCCCATTTCTTTTTCCACTTTCTAAGCCTTGCCATCAAACCACATGCCAGGCCCTCTCCTCCCACATTTCCCACCATCGTGTTGGCATTGGGATTCACTCAGGTCTGAGAAGTATTTCTGCACCATGAAGCTGGCACTGCATAAAATTAAAACCACATACAAATGAGCCTTTATCTTAGCATTAAAATGTATAGTCTCACATTGCTATAGCATTGTAACTCTTCTCCCATTACTCTTTATTTTCCCTCACTTCCAACTGAGAAAATAACCATGGTTTCCAAGTTTGGCCTGGATGGAAAGCAGAAGTGTGTAGATGGACAGATGTTGTAAAAATGATTTTTTGGGTAGATGGGACCCACATGAGTACTCATGAAAGTTTCTATAATATTTGCCTTGACCTTGTAAGACCAATTATGATGAGGGCAGATTCATGCAGGACAAATTTCCAGCTACCATGTGCCCCAGGGTTGCCAGCAAATACACTTTGGGAGTTTAGTCCCCTTATCGGGCTCTGGATGGGAAACCAGAGGTCACAGAAAATTGGGTCACTTCTACACAGCAGATCAGCTGAGATACCAAGAAGCAGTTTTCCAATGCAGTGGTTGCTATGGATACAGCTTCTCCACCCTAAACCTCACATCTAGCCTCTTCTATATTTAGAAAGAATCTGGGGTTCCACATCCCAGATACATTTAAAAAGAGAGGCGCCTGCCAGGTTAGAGATATTACAGAAACTGCCTAGCATTTCCCTTTCTTCCCTGAAGAGGAAAATGTGTGCTTTCCTTTTCCAAGGATTGGTGAGCACAATGAAAATATTTTTCAGATAAAAATATGCAATGAAAAGAATCATAATATTGGTGGAAGCATGAAGAATGATTGACCAAGACAGGTGGATTTCCCCAGTATCTTCTCAAAAGCCACATGCAAGCCAGGGTGTGATCCAGCTGCTTCTCACCATAAAATCTGTTCTTTTAACAACTATGCTCTGGTCTCATTCCAAATATCACATGTAGAAAACTATAGTCTGGACTGTTACCTCAAAGCAGTAGCAATATTCAACCTGGGATTTTAAAAACCCTTGGGAAAATGTCATATAATTTCCTTCAAAAATCTTGGCAGAGAACAATGTGGACATCTGGGAGTCAGCATTACCAGAGACAATGGGAAGATAAATATAAGGGTTAGGCCAGTAATTCTTGTTCTCAACATTAACTAATTAGCTGCCCTCAGGAGACAAGACAGGCCTTTACTTTCTGCCCCTGTCTCTTCAGCATCCAATAAGGTTTGGGGACCTATACTCTCTGCTCACTGGCTAGGTCCTTCCTGCTGGGTAGCCAAACAGTATTGTGGCAAAAACATCACAGAGACTTCAAATTTTCATGTCGGCACCTTCTAACTGTTGATGCAGTAAAATAAGGATGCTTCTCCACATGGGAAGGTGAGCATATGATGGAGGACCATAGTGCAATAGAAGGTGACTTGGAGCAGATGCATCCATGACATGGAGCACTGCTGCAGAAGGACCCTTGTCTCAGCAGCACCCAGGTCTAAACCTATAAGAAGATGCCTACTCCTATTAACTGGTATAGGAAGTGAAAGCAATGTTGCATGTTAGGTGGGTTTCTACCCACTGGTGGAGGCAGCCAGACTTTTCCTCAGAATCCTAAGTAGTCTGGAAGCCCAGCTCTAGCTCAAAACTGGGGCCGGTGAAATGTAGTTGTTTTAGTCCATCTGCTCCCCTCTGGGGTTTCAGTGGTCAAGGCTGCATGTAGCCTTGTGCTAAAAAACATCCTGGGCTATCGAAACAGGGCTTTGTCATTCAGAACACTGGCAGCATGGAATGCATATTCACCCCCCTCAGGGACAACAGGCTGTGACAAATGAGTTTCCTTCTCCTCTCCTTTCCCCTCAGCCCAGAGCAAGCTCTTAATGTCTTCAAAGAATAGCTGCAAGAGGAGGAAGTCCTGCCCTCCATGAGGTGATTCATGTGTGTGCCTGGCCTCATGGACTGTGGTGATCTGGTGGACTTACTGAGGTCAATAGGAACAGAAACAGAGGCTCCTTCTGGTTGTACCACTCAGGGGGGAACAGTTTGGTTTCATGAGCAGCCCTTCAGAGGACATGGCCCAGGGTGCATTAGTGAGAGTGACAAATTCCACACAGCAGACTTTTAGCCTAGTATTGAGATGCTACAGCCAAACACCATCCCGAGAGAAGTTACTGATTGAGAGTACTGAAGAGAGAAGAATGTTCACGGAGCTTTGATGCAAGAGTAATTTATGAATGCCAGGTGCCCTGCATAACCTCCACAGTGGGTTAATCTTATAAACTACTATCACTCCCACCTGCATCACAGGCCAGCATGAACCCTGGGGTGGGGACGGTGGGTGGTAAATCCTGGATTTACAACCTAACCTCAAGTTGTTGAGCAGCCCCTAATGTCTCTGGTCTCTGCTTGTGCTAAAGTAGTTGCTCTCTAAGCCCCATGTCATTCCACAGGTCTATAACTCATCAGTGAATCTAACCAAGGGTAGAAACAATTATGATAAATAAAGCTAATCTTTCACTTAAGATTGAGAGATCATCAACAATAGATATGATCCCATTTTAAAATATTTTGTCACTGCATTTGGAAACAGCATATCCTCCAGATTCTGGCATTCTGGCTAAATTCCCAGCTCTGTGATCTAAGCTCTCTGGAATTCTCTAAACATCAATTTCCACTTCTGTAGAATAAGGGGCTCATGGTTATTGTGAAGAGTAATAGAAATACTGAATTTCAGTGACCAGCATAGAACAAACGTAAGTCCTCAACAGATGATGATGACAACTTAGACCATAAAATGTGTTGCATATTTTACAAGGGATATTCAAAGGGAATATTACTAACATTATTGTTATGTTTATTTACAAAATAATATTAAAAATAAAATATTTTGTAAGTATGAAAATGTCAATAACTCTATTAAGCATCATTTTAATGATAATATTACACTTAGACTGAGGAACACATAAGAAACATTGTCAAAATATGCCAAGTGACTTACATGCTTTATCTTAATTAATTATCAAAGAACAGTAATAGGTAGATCCTATCATCTTCATTCTACAGAGGGCAAAGTAAAGTTTACAAAGGTTAACTTCCTTTCCAAAGATGACTCATCGCTCAGGAGTTAGAACTCAGTATTGAACTAGTATTAAATTCAGGTCCTTCTGATTCAAGAACCAATGGGCTAAGCCACATTGTTATCTGCCTCTCCATCTTCTTTGATATGCAAATAACTTAGTCATGCTTCTCTAAAACCTTTGTGTTCCCTGATGTCTTTATAATAGGTTAGACCAACATTGATGATGCTGTGGAAAGACATGCCCATGGAAATGAGGAATGGGACAACTGTCCAAGAATTCATCTTGGAGGGGTTTCCTGCCATCCAGCATCTGGGAAAGGTCCTCTTCCTGGTGCACCTGCTGGCGTACCTGGCATCCATTGCAGGCAATGCTGTCATAGTCACGATCACCTGTACTGACTCCCGGCTCCACACACCTATGTACTTTTTCCTCAGCATTTTCTCCTTCTTGGAGTGTGGTGTCATAAGTGCTGTTATTCCTAAGTTGCTGGTCATCTTTCTCTTAGGCAAACAAACCATTTCCTTTCCTGCCTGTTTCATACAAGCCTTTGTCTTTTTATTTCTGGGAGCAGCAGGTTTCCTCCTCATAGCAGTGATGTCTCTGGATCGGTACCTGGCCATTTGCAAGCCTCTGCATTACCCGACCATCATGAACCTGAAGACTTGCTTCCTCCTGGTCACTGCCTGCTTTGTTTTGGCCTTCCCTCTCATCACTGGTCCAGTAGTAAAGGTTTCCCAGTTATCATTCTGTGGTCCCCATATCATCCCCCACTTTTTCTGTGATGTTGGGCCCCTGATTCATCTCTCCTGTTCTGACACCAGGTCTGTGGAAATGTTGGCCTTTGTCCTTGCCTTGTTTATCCTTTTAACATCTCTTATCATAACCCTCATTGCCTACAACAACATAGTAGTCACAATTGTGCAACTCCCATCAGCCAAGGAGAAACAGAAAGCTTTCTCTGCCTGCTCTTCTCACCTCATTGTCCTCTCTCTGATGTATGGCAGCTGTGTGTTTATATACATGAAACCAAAGCAAAGGAATAGGCTGGACTCCAACAGGGAGGCTGCCCTTGTGAACACAGTGGTGACCCCACTGCTCAACCCTGTCATCTATACTCTGCGGAACAAGCAGGTCCACCAGGCTCTGAGGGAGACAATATGCAGAATGAAAATATCAAGATAAAAAAAAATCACATGGCTTTGGAGTGGAAGGCCTAGAGAACCATTTGTCTTCATTCTGGCCAATTTGGCAGTCCACAGAGTTGTACTGCACATCACTAGCAAAATGGAAATCTGTTTTGTAAGGCCACTTTTTACATTGATGTGCATAACTATCTTTTCCCTAAATATTCCACTTATTGATGACAATTAATTGCAAAATCCTTTACTGAATTGTTAGTCTTTCCTCTGATAAAAATCATGTGCTTAAAGTTTCTAAATTTTAGTAATATATACACTTTTTATTTTACTTCTCTCTAGCCATAAACATGGCACAACAGAATTAATAATGCTTTAAGAAAGGCATTTAGGTAATTAAAATAATAGGAGGTTGTATATTACGATGTGGTTAGGAAGGAAAGGATAGAAATAGTACAAATGCTTGGGTCTACATTCCCTCCCTCCCTAGCCCAAGGAAATAATGGTCATAGTACCCTTCACCTTGGAATATATATGGTTTGTATCAGGTGTGCTCTTAAATGCTATTCTTGACCCATAGCTTAGCTACATATGTATGCATCAATCCCATCCTGGAGAGAAACAGAATTGTTCTCAGTCTTAGAGAACCAAACTCTAAATAGTGGTAATAACCACAGCATCCTACACCTGACCAGTACTCCTAGTTCCTAAGTTATTTATTCTAGCTCCAACTCCTCAGATGCATAATGCATACTAATGATTGGTTCATCTCCTAAAACTGTTATCACAGAATGCTTAAGTATGTCAGTGGAAGGAAGCCCTTATTTCATATTTCTATAATATCTTCCAAAGATTCAAGTTTTTGGAATCTAAGTTATTTGCTTATCTACTTCATATTGCTAATGAATACAAACAAATTAAACATATTTCCTGGTTGAGCGGTGTTGTCAACTTGTTAAGGTTATCTTCTGATTGATAACCTCTTTTAAAACCAACATTTCCATTATCTCAATCCTTAAACTTTGAGTACATTTCACACCTTTCCAACTGGAATGTGTCCATTTATTATTCAGAAGAAACCTCTCTAAAAAGATTAAGACAATTTTTATTTTGTCTTTAACCCAAATCCTGAGGTTAGATAATCTCAAATACATTTTATGAAACACATTCTACACCATGATTAGATCCTATTTGGCCTTGATGGTCTTATTACAAAGTTCAGATTTTATTTGATTGACAATAAAGAAGTATCAAACATGCCTAAAAAATCACAGATGGCTCACTATACCATTGTATTAAAAGGAGTTTGGGAAAGCCAAGATCAGAATAGGAAAGTGGGTACAGACACTGTTACAGGAATTAGAAGAAAGAATGACGGCTAAGGGAAATGGCAGTGGGAATGGAATACAAAGGTACCAGAGTAGACTCTGAATCATTTGCACTGGGAAAGCCTGGTGCTGCCTTCAAATAACTGGTCAACTTCCAAAAATACGTGTCTTCTTCATAAAATATGAAGATTGAGCCAGATAATCTCTATGTTCCACTAAAAAATACTCAGGGGATGCTACAGGAACATGGAAATAATGTTCCACCCTGACAGCTGAACGGAAGAGTGTATGGAAGTAGATGAGTTTCAGTAATTTGGCAATAAATCAAGGAATCATAGTCAAACTACTGAAAAGAGTGTGAGTCTCCTCAAGGTTTTAGCCAGGACTTGATAATAATTGATTATACTTAAAGTAACTAAATGCATTTTGTATTACCTTGAGAGAGACTATGATTGAAGAGTGAGCTTGACAAATAGAAAAATGAAGACCAGAAATCCAAAACTGAGTCTATAAATCCAGGATGGTCGTTACCAGCCATATATGGTCCCCAGTGAAGGACAAACCCTAATGTGGAGATTAATGCACTAAATTGTGATCCTTAAAACATTTTATTGAGACAAATTCCCTAAGCTAATTCTATATTGATGATATTTCCAATCATAAAAATTAAACCACTTCATTGATGTATGGTTGACATACTACAAAAAGCTATAGATATAATGTTTACAATTTGATGGGTTCAGAGATAAGTATACACCCTTAAAACCATCATCACTATCAATGCCATTAATTTATCTATCACCTTCAAAAATTCCTTCCTGGCCCCTTTGTTGTTGAATTTTGCCCTTATATGGTAGATAAAAAGCATTTAATTTAAGACCTAGACCTCTTAGCAAAATCTTAAGTAGGCAATAAACTATTGTTAATCACAGGCCCTATGCTATACAGATCTACAAAACTTATTTATTATGTATAACTGAGACTTGATCAATACCTCCCTATTTCACTCTCCCTCAACCCCTGACACCACCATTCTCTACTCTGCTTCCATGTATTTGTTTAGATTCCACATATAAGTGAGATAATGCAGTGTTTGTCTTTCTGTTGCCAGTATTTTTCCTTAGAATAATGTCCTCCATGTATATCCATGTTGTTGCAAGGGGCAGGATCTTCTTCTTTATAAAGGCTGAATGATATTCTATAATGTATATATGCCACATTTTATTTATTTTTTTATCCATTTATTTATCCATTCTTCTTTACATGGACTTTTCGGTTATTTCCACATCATAGCAATTGTGAAAACTGCTGCAGTGAACATGGGAGTACAGATATCTCTTTGAGATCCATATTTCAATTCCTTTGGATATATACCCAGAGGTGAGATTGCTGGATCAAATGGTAATTCTATTTTGAAATGTATAAGGAAACACTATACTGTTTACCAGAGTGGCTGCACCAATTTACATTTTCATCAATAGTGTACAAGGGTCCCTTTTTCTCCACATCCTTCCTAGCACTTCTTACCCTTTGTGGGGTTTTTTGGTAATAGCCATCCAAAGAAGTGTGAAGTGATATTTCATTGTGGTTTTACTTGTATTTTTCCTTTAGGGATGTTTGCATTTCCATTAGTGATGGTGAGCATCTTTTCATGTACCTGTTGGCCATTTGTTTGTCCTCTTTGGAACAGTGTCTATTCAGTTTCTCTGCCCATTTTTTAATAGTTTGTGGCTTTTGGTCTCTTTATATGTTCTGGAGACTTCATAGAAAAGTTTTTTGATTGTTAAATACATGGTTTATCTGAGGGCTAAAAACTACTCTTTGCTCTGTTAAGTAGATCTTTCTTTATAAGTCTTCAAAAACAAGACAGATTCAAAACTGTCTCACATGTTGAGTTATGGAACTACCAGGAAGAGGAATAGCTGGGATGATTTCTATTGAGTTCTAATATCCAATATCTGATCCCCTTTGTATACCTGGATCATAGATTCAAAGCAGTTATAGGGCCCTGTAATGGTAAAAACAAATTGTATACTAATGCATATGTTTTAAAGCCAAAAAGCATTCATCAATAGCACATGCCTACATATACACTACCACAAAAAACATTCATTTTGTATATGTTTAGGCCCATCAGATCAGGGACAAAATAATGCAAGGATTTCCCTGCCATAGTGTCTTAGCTAAGGTTGGTCTTTATCATTGGGTACCACAGTAAATTAAATTCATCAATTAAACTGCCCCCCCAAAAAAGGTGATTTTGGAAGACACAAGAAATTTTCCATTTGGATAATGAAAATGGAGGGTATTTCAAATGGGTCAACAGCATTTGTGAAGCATGTAGCTATAAAATCATGTTTCCATATGCTTACAGTGATAGTGAGATGGACTAGAACAAGATGAGCTGAAGGCATAGGCAGTCTAAATTATGTTTACAATTTGATGTGTTCAGAGGTAATTATCAGTGATGATTGACTTATTTCACTCAGTCATGTATCATATGACCTCGCTGATATGAGGAATTCTTAATCCCAGGAAACAAACTGAGGGTTGCTGGAGTGGTGGGGGATGGGAAGGATGGGGTGGCTGGGTGATAGACATTGGGGAGGGTATGTGCTATGGTGAGCGCTGTGAATTGTGCAAGACTGTTGAATCACAGATCTGTACCTCTGAAACAAATAATGCAATATATGTTAAGAAAAAAAAAAGATAGGAGGAGGGGAAGAATGAAGGGGGGTAAATTGGAGGGGGAGAAGAACCATGAGAGACAATGGACTCTGAAAAACAAACTGAGGGTTCTAGAGGGGAGGGGGGGTGGGGGGATGGTTAGTCTGGTGATGGGTATTAAAGAGGGCACGTTCTGCATAGAGCACTGGGTGTTATGCACAAATAATGAATCATGGAACACTATAACAAAAACTAATGATGTAATGTATGGTGATTAACATAACAATAAAAAAATTTAGAGAAAAAATAAATTATCAGTGATGTCAAATACCATGTGCAGGAAAAAAGTTTTTCAGTAACTGAATGGAAATAGATAGACTTTCAGGAACCAAAACAGGAAGATTTGTGGGTGATGTTTTTAGCTTATCTGAGGGCAATAGGGGATACATTAGTGTTGAAATGCTGGTAAGCCAGGTCAGATTTGCATTAATAAGATCACTATGGCTTCTTTGAGGATGTAAGTGGCTTTCAGAGTAACTGGAGTCTACAGTTTTATTAAGTTTTGCCACAAGCACAGTGTTCTCCAGCCTTCGATTCCTTGATACCGTCGTCTTTGCAGCCCACACAACAACCACTTTCAGGGGAACAATAATGGCTCCACCTTCCTTCTACCTTCCAGCCATCACACTATGTCTTTCATTAGTGGGATTCAATCTGGAACTCTGCTGGCAAGGGATTCTCTGAAATGTGGTTCCAGAGAGCCAGCAGCTGTGACCTAGAGGGTAGGATAGAGCAGCGTGGAAACAACTGCTACGACCTCTTCCCTCCCAACCCGCCAAAAAAGAAAATGAAACACAAAATCCAGCATAGGATGCTCCAAGATAATACTGCATCCTTAAAACACCATTAAGTTTTGAGGTCAACAATCAACAAAAGAAAAAACTTTTTATAAATTAAAAGTATAATAGCTGAAAGAAAAGAATCATCAGGATTGTTGACAAATAAGTAAATGGAGAAGTTTCAGAAAGTAAACTACAGACAGAAGGAGGTAGAAGAATTGTGGGGAAAGTAATTTGGTCCAGAATATCCAAATTCTGTCTGTTGTGGATTTTGACATAGAGAAAAAAGGGGAGAATAAATTATTACATAAACAATCAAGGCAATTTCCAAACTGCCTGTATGAACAGCTTAAAAATTAAAAAGGCTGGTATCTAGACATGACATTATACAATTTACAAATACCAAATATAAAGAAATCTTTAAATCTTTCCAGATTAAAAAATAAATAAAAATACCTCTTCTGCAAAAGACCACAGAATTCCAGATATCAACTTATGTCACAGCTTTTAATATTGGAAGAAAAGTAGGTTGAGGCTTTTAGGCTTTGGGTGAACGATTTTCAACACAGAATCTTCTGACCATTCAGCTATTGACAAAATGTTAAAATAAATTATAAACATTTAGTGGGTGGCTAGGAGTCATAAAATTTGCTTTTCATACACCACCTGTTACTTAAATTCTTGACAATTTTTTCCCATTAAATGAGCAAATGATCTCTACCCTCAAAAAAAGTAAAAACTGCACCTTTGTTTCCTCATCTGTGAAATAAGATTAAGATTGAGTAAATTAATATAAATAATGCAATTTAAACAATGTCTGAGATGGATTAGCTGTGCGATCTACATATTTACAGTGATGAGGATAATGTTGATGATGATGAAATGATGATAATGATGATGATGATCATGATGGTGGTGATGATGTGCCTAGAAATTCCAAGACCTAAAGCAGGAAAAGAATTCCAACAGTCTTAGAGAGAAAACCAAGATCAGATTTAAAAAAAAAAAAAAAGGCACATGTTGTGATGAGCACTGGGTGTTATACGCAACAAATGAATCATTGAACACTATATCAAAAACTAATGATGTACTATATGTTGGCTAATAAAAAAATTAAAAAAAATAAAAGTCCTGCTGTTAAAAAAAAGTAAATAAAAAATAAAACCAAAGCCATTATAAAAGGGGAAAGGAAATTAGCTATTCCAGGAGGTTAAATCCCAGGTTAAATTAAAGAGTTTATTTTTATATAGTGGCAATTTCAAATACCTCTTTGACATTATATAGGAAGGTTTTTTAATTGCCAACCAAAGCATTGTTTATAAAACCACTATGAATTTCTAGTTCTTGTACATTTTGAATAGAGAATATAAACTCTATAATACCTGATTTAAAAATTATTTTTAAATTACTGATATCTTCTTTATTCTTTAGTGTGGACCTTGGGCACATGCAAGGAAACTGTTTTTCTTTGTAGGGTAAAGGGTTCCTTCTATAAAAATCTCTGTGGTTTCATCTCATTAGTCACTGCAGGAATGTGAATTTTCTTCTATATTTTTCCAGATGTTTTCTTCCATGTTATTTGTTGAATGCCAATGAAGCAGTCTCTGATGGGTAAAAACCTGACCTAAAAGAAATATGAGCTAATAATTAACAGAGAACCCAATCTAATACATGGAGGGTCTGTGGTGACCAGTATGTGGACATATATCTATTGATCCAAACTTCATCTATTACATCACAACCTGCAGAACATGTTCCAGGTATAAAAACCCCTGGCATTAGTACCTAAACTTCAGAGAATATATCTCTCAGTAAAACTTGTCAACCAATGTTTATGTGGGAAATATTAGTATTTGTAACTCCAAAACTCAATACAACATCAAAACAAATTACATGCAAGGAAAGACTCAAAACGAATTACAAAGATGAATATTTGAAAACCTATAGAATGTCGACAAAGTGGTAGGGGTTTTTGGTATTTTTTCGTACTAAGAACAGCCACATTAATGCAGAGAACACAATGGTTTGCCAAGAATCACATAGGTTTCTTGGAAATCATGAAGCAAAGTTTTAAGTATTTTATACCTTAACACAATGGTTATTATTTATATAGTGACATTTTTACTGTGTTTTAGAATATTGATTGGGAGCTGGGACTGATTTAATACAGAACATCATTTTCCATTTAAACTAATCAGAAATAGGATTTCAGTTTATATTTCACAAACCATATTTGATGCTCATAACTGGTTTACAGACATTAAGCAGGGGTTGGCTATATATTGCTGAGATCTGCTAAGAATGTGTACTAGATCCATTAAGGATTTACTGTTTCTAAATATTATACTCTTATTAGGATCTTGACATTTTCTTGTATTTCCACCTAGTTATTCTGTAATTTTAGTCCATACTGTATTAAATGGTCAGGGATAAGAATCTGCTATGATACACATTCCTCTCTAGTTAGAGAATGGTGGTGAGGTTCTTCCAGGATCTTTGTTTACTTACCATGATACCACATGATCAGTCAGGGTGAGGAAGGCAAATTAACTTTAAAATTTCCCACTCAGTTTTGCCTTTTTTTTTCTTAACATGATATCTTATGCATTACTCATTATTACATACATTATTGTGACTTTAAATGCATGCATGATATCTAGTTGTATTTCAACAATGATTCAGCTATATATTCTACAGTTGTAACTTGTCACAGGCCATGGTTAAATTGCCATGTGATTAAGATATTCTCTGATGGGAACTTCGCTAATGTGAGGAAGGAAACAGGCATCAAAATCCAGGAGGCACAGAGAACCCCTCTCAAAATCAATAATAATAGGTCAACACCCCGACATCTAATAGTAAAACTTACGAGTCTCAGAGACAAAGAAAAAATCCTGAAAGCAGCTCGGGAGAAGAGATATGTAACCTACAATGGTAGAAACATTAGATTGGCAACAGACCTATCCACAGAGACCTGGCAGGCCAGAAAGGACTGGCATGATCTTCAGAGCACTAAACGAGAAAAATATGCAGCCAAGAATACTATATCCAGCTAGGCTGTCATTGAAAATAGAAGGAGAGATAAAAAGCTTCCAGAACAAACAAAAACTAAAGGAATTTGCAAACACGAAACCAGCCCTCCAAGAAATATTGAAAGGGGTCCTCTAAGCAAAGAGAGAGCCTAAAAGCAGCAAAGATCAGAAAGGAACACAGACAACATACAGTTAACAGTCACCTTACAGGCAATACAATTGCACTAAATTCATACCTTTCAATAGTTACCCTGAATGTAAATGGGCTCAATGCCCCAATCAAAAGACACAGGCTATCAGATTGGATTAAAAAACAAGAACCATGATATGCTGTCTGCAAGACACTCATTTTAGACCCAAAGACACCCCCAGATTGAAAGTGAGGGGGTGGAAAACCATTTACCATGCTAATGGACACCAAAAGAAAGCTGGGGTGGCAATCCTTATATCAGACAAACTAGATTTTAAAACAAAGACTGTAATAAGAGATGAGGAAGGACACTATATCCTACTTAAAGGGTCTATCCAACAAGAAGATCTAACAATTGTAAATATCTATGCCCCGAACATGGGAGCAGCCAATTATATAAGGCAATTAATAACAAAAGCAAAGAAACACATTGACAACAATACAATAATAGTGGGGGACTTTAACACCCCCCTGACTGAAATGGACAGATCATCTAAGCAAAAGATCAACAAGGAAATAAAGACTTTAAATGACACACTGGACCAAATGGACTTCACAGACATATTCAGAACATTCCATCCCAAAGCAACGGAATACACATTCTTCTCTAGTGCCCATGGAACATTCTCCAGAATTGATCACATCCTAGGTCACAAATCAGGTCTCAATCGGTACCAAAAGATTGGGATCATTCCCTGCATATTTTCAGACCACAATGCTTTGAAACTAGAACTCAACCACAAGAGGAAAGTCGGAAAGAACTCAAATACATGGAGGCTAAAGAGCATCCTACTAAAGAATGAATGGGTCAACCAAGAAATTAAAGAAGAATTAAAAAAATTCATGGAAACCAATGAAAATGAAAACACAACTGTTCAAAATCTTTGGGATACAGCAAAGGCAGTCCTGAGAGGAAAGTATATAGCAATACAAGCCTTTCTCAAGAAACAAGAAAGGTCTCAAATACACAACCTAACCCTACACCTAAAGGAGCTGGAGAAAGAACAGCAAATAAAGCCTAAACCCAGCAGGAGAAGAGAAATCATAAAGATCAGAGCAGAAATCAATGAACTAGAAACCAAAAGAACAGTAGAACAGATCAACGAAACTAGGAGCTGGTTCTTTGAAAGAATTAACAAGATTGATAAACCCCTGGCCAGACTGATCAAAAAGAAAAGAGAAATGACCCAAATCAACAAAATCATGAATGAAAGAGGAGAGATCACAACCAACACCAAAGAAATACAAACAATTATAAGAACATATTATGAGCAACTCTATGCCAGCAAATTAGAGAACCTGGAAGAAATGGGTGCATTCCTAGAGATGTATCAACTACCAAAATTGAACCAGGAAGAAATAGAAAACCTGAACAGACCTATAAGCACTAAGGAAATTGAAGCAGTCATCAAAAATCTCCCAACAAACAAAAGCCCAGGGCCAGATGGCTTCCCAGGGGAATTCTATCAGACATTTAAAGAAGAATTAATACCTATTCTCCTGAAACTGTTCCAAAAAATAGAAATGGAAGGGAAACTTCCAAACTCATTTTATGAGGCCAGCATTACCTTGATCCCAAAACCAGACAAAGACCCCATCAAAAAAGAGAATTACAGACCAATATCCTTGATGAACATGGATGCAAAAATTCTCACCAAAATACTAGCCAATAGGATCCAACAGTACATTAAAAGGATTATTCACCATGACCAAGTGGGATTTATTCCTGGGCTGCAAGGCTGGTTCAACATCCGCAAATCAATCAACGTGATACAATACATTAACAAAAGAAAGAACAAGAATCATATGATCCTCTCAATAGATGCAGAAAAAGCATTTGACAAAGTACAACATCCTTTCTTGATCAAAACTCTTCAGAGTATAGGGATAGAGGGTACATACCTCAAT
>NW_027397082.1:30748442-30749222 GCF_003265705.2 Callorhinus ursinus
GCAAAAGAAACAGTCCACAAAACCAAAAGACAACCGACAGAATGGGAGAAAATGTTTGCAAATGACATATGAGATAAAGGGCTAGTATCCAAAATCTATAAAGAACTTATCAAACTCAACACCCAAAGAACAAATAATCCAATCAAGAAATGGGCAGAAGACATGAGCAGACATTTTTCCAAAGAAGACATCCAAATGGCCAATAGACACATAAAAAGTGCTCAACATCGCTCAGCATCAGGGAAATCCAAATCAAAACCTCAATGAGATACCACCTCACGCCAGTCAGAATGGCTAAAATTAACAACTCAGGAAATGACAGATGTTGGTGGGGTTGCGGAGAAAGGGGAACCCTCCTACACTGTTGGTGGGAATGCAAGCTGGTGCAACCCCTCTGGAAAACAGTATGGAGGTTCCTCAAAAAGTTGAAAATAGAGATACCATATGATCCAGCAATTGCACTACTGGGTATTTACCACAAAGATACAAATGTAGGGATCCGAAGGGGTACGTGCACCCCAACGTTTATAGCAGCAATGTCCACAATAGCCAAACTGTGGAAAGAGCCAAAATGTCCATCAACAGATGAATGGATAAAGAAGAAGTGGTATATATACACAATGGAATATTATGCAGCCATCAAAAGGAATGAGATTTTGCCATTTGCAATGACGTGGCTGGAACTGGAGGGTGTTATGCTGAGTGAAATAAGTCAATCAGAAAAAGACATGTTTCATATGACCTCACTGATATGAGGAATTCTTAATCTCAGGAAACAAA
>NW_027397082.1:30749322-30761522 GCF_003265705.2 Callorhinus ursinus
AGAGACGATGGACTCTGAAAAACAAACTGAGGGTTCTAGAGGAGAGGAGGGTGGGGCGGATGGGTTAGCCTGGTGATGGGTTTTAAAGAGGGCACATTCTGCCTGGAGCACTGGGTGTTATGCACAAACAATGAATCATGGAACACTACATCAAAAACTAATGATGTAATGTATGGTGATTAACATAACAACAAAAAATTAAAAAAATATTTCTTGAAGGCTGGTTTAGTGGTCATGAACTCCTTTGGTTTTTCTTTTTCTTCCTTCTTTTCTTTTCTTTCTTTCTTTCTTTCTTTCTTTCTTTCTTTCTTTCTTTCTTTCTTTCTTCTTTCTTTCTTTCTTCTTTCTTTCTTTTTTAAGATTTTACTTGTTTAAAGGATACAGCTAGAGAAAGAGCATGAGCAAGGGTAGGGGCAGAGGGATAGGGAGAAGCAGACTCCCCACTGGGAAGGGAGGCCCAGAAGGGGCTCCATCCCAGGACCCTGGAATCATGACCTGAGCCAAAGGCAGATGCTTAACTGACTGAGCCCAGGCACCCCTCCTTCAATTTTTGTCTAGAAAACTTTTTATCTCTCCTTCTATTTTGAATGACAGCCTTGCTGGATAAAGAATTTTGGGCTGTACATTTTTCTCATTCAGCATGTTAAATATTTGCTTCCACTCCTTTTTGGCCTTCCAAGTCTCTGTCAACAGATCTGCTGCAAACCTGATCTGTCCTCCCTTCTAGTTAAGGACCTTTTTTCCCTTGTTGCTTTCAGCATTCTTTCCTTGTCTTATTCTGTGAATTTGACTATGATATGCCTTGGCGATGGCCAGCTTTTGTTGAACTTAATGGGAGTTTTCTGTGCTTTTTGGATTTTGTTGTATGTGTCCTTCCCCAGATTCGGGAAGTTTTCAGCTCTATTTGTTCAAATAAACCTTCTGCCCCTTTATCTTTCTCTTCATCTTCTGGGACTCTTATGACATGAATGTCATTGTGTTTTACTAAGTCGCTTAGTTCTCTATATCTACCTTTGTGGCCCATTACCTATCTTTCCCTCTTCTTTTCAGCTTCATTATTTTCCATAATTTTATCTCCTATATCACTGATTTGCTCCTCTGATTCATGCACCCTCATTTTATGGTCTTCATTTGTGTTTGCATCATAGTTAAAGCATTTTTAATTGTGACCTGACTAGATTTTAGTTCCTTTACCTCTGTAGTAAGGGATTCTCTAGTGTCTTCTATGCTTTTTTCAAGCCCCGCTAGTATCCTTATAATTGTTGTTTTAAATTCTACTTTGGACAACTTACTTACATCTGTATTGATTAAATCCCTGGCCATGAGTTCCACCTCGTGTTCTTTTGGGGTGAATTCCTCCATCTCATCATTTGTCCAGAAAAGAAAAGAAGAAGGAGAGAAAAGAACAACAAAAACAAAACAAAGCAAAAAGCAAACAAAAAACTAACACAAAGCAAAAAACAAGGAAAAAGGAAAAAACAAAACAAGAAAAACAAAAACACAAAACAAGGAAAAAAAATCCCTAGATCCTGGGTATGTTTTGGTCTGCTTGTTAAAAGAATCTAGATCCCAAAATAAAAAAATAAAATAATTGAAAATAGACCAAAAAATAAAAGATATATATGAAAAGTATACATATAATTTATAAAAAATAATAATAAAAGTTATAAAAGAATTAAAAAGGGCACGTACTGAATGGAGCACTGGGTGTTATATGCAAACAATGAATCATGGAACACTACATCAAAAACTAATGAGGTAATGTATGGTGATTAACATAACATAATAAAAAAATTTAAAAAGGAATTGGAGAATATAAGAAAATAAATGAAAAAATAATAAAAATAAAAGAATAAAAGTAAAAAGGAAACTCAATCCTATTTCCTGTAGAGCTGCACTCTATGATCAATAAACTTGATGCGAGCTAGTTGTTTGTGCTCGTCTTCTTGGGAGAGGGGCCTGCTGCGCTGATTCTCATGCTGACTTGTTTCAGTAGAAATGCTTATCCAGGGCACAGCGGGCTTGGCATAGGTGGCTCTGGCCTCCACTTGGTGGCCCAGGTGCTCCCTGAAGGCTTTCAGCATTGATGGGCAGGATGATTATGGCTAGCCTGGCTCTTTAGCCTCAGAGCTGAAAGTTCGAACCCCCTACTCTTCAGTAAGCCTTCACAGAAAAGTAATCAATTACCCTACTTGTTTCCCCGGTTTCCATCTGAACCCTGCATTCAAACTGCTCATGTCTGAACGTTTTTATTTTAGGCACAAAACTCCAAATTTCAGGGACACTCGAGGGGAGGGTCTCACCACACCTGCCAGCCTATCCCAGGAAAGAGGTCTCGCAACCAAGCAGCAGCTCACAGTTTATAGCAGGAAGCTGGCACCAAGACCCTCTGCTCTCTGCCAGCTTCCTGGCCCCTATGCCCCCACAGGGCAGCACCCTGGCACCACCTGTTCTTCCTTTGACCTACGGGATCCTCAGACCACCCTGTCACTCAGGATTCTGCCCCTCTTCTCCATCTGAGCACCTTAATCCAGGCACATCCCTCACAGTAGTGAACTTAAAAGTTCAGATTTTGTGCTCCACCACTTCTAATACTTTGCAGTACCTCCATAAGCAGGCTTCCTCCCCGCTGCTGCATCCACAGCTATGCTAACCCAAGTGAACTTCACACTTCCTACCTTCCAAAAGGTGGTCTCTTTTCTACTTGTAGACTAGCAGTTTTTGTTCTCTGAGAACTCCAACTGACTTCTTGGGTGTTCAAAATAATTTGATAACTATCTAGCTATGTTCAAGGTATGAGACAAGCTCAGGGTCCTTCTACTTTTTTGCCATCTTAACTCCTCCAGTGAACTGACAATTTTATCATTATGTAATCTTTCTCTTTAAGTCTTGGCAATTCTCCGTGCTCTGAAGTGTATTTTCTCTGATAAAATATAGCTTCTGTAGCACTATTTTGATCAGTGTTTGAATGCTATGTTATTTTCCATCCTTTCACTTTTAACTACCTGTATCATTATATCTCAAATTAGTTTCTTGTAAACCACAAGTAGTTTGGATATGTTTTATTTGCTCATTTGTATGTTTTAATCTGTCATTTTATTGTAGTAAAAAGCACATAACATAAAATTTACCATCTGAACCATTTTTCAATGTACAATACAATAGCATTAAATATATCCACATTGCTCTGTAACAGATTTCTCCAGCTTTTTCACTTTGCAAAATTCAAACTCTGTATCCATCGAACAACTCCCCTCTCCCCCTTCCTCCCATCCCTATCAACCACCATTATACTTTCTAAGAGTTTTACTATTTTAGATATCCCATATAAATGGAATCTTAAAGTATTTCTTATGCCAATCTCTCCCTTTTAGTTCGGTGAGTTTAGGTCATTTCCATTTAATGAAATTATTGATATGTTTGGATTTAGGTGTAATATTTTATTTGTTTTATGTGTTTTTTCCTCTGTTTATCCTTCCTTCACATCCCTTCATTTGAGTTTTTAGAATATTGCTATTATCCCATTTTAGCTCATCAGGTTTTTAAAAATAATACCTATTTGTATAGATTGCTTTAGGTGGTTACTATGAAAATTACAATTTATATATTTAACTTTTCATAGTCCAATTAGAATCAACACTTTCCATTTAAGTGGAATTTAGAAATCTTTCAACTACATAGATCCCTGTACTCTCCTCTTCTTTCTGTTATAATTATTTTCTATATTGTACCTCTATACATTGAAAAACCTCTGTAGGTAATGTTATTATTTTTCCTTTCAACTATCAAATATATTTTTCAAGAACTCCAAAGCAAAATATGTACCAAGGTATTTACCATTTCTCTTGCTTATTTTCCCTGATGTACCATTTTATTCTGCTATCATTTCCCTTCTGTCTTTAAGTAGTACCTTTAGCTAAATAAATAATTTAATTTAAAAATAAAAAATAAAATAAATTAAGAAATAATAATAATAATAAAGAACTTCCTTTAGCAATTCTTTTACAGCAGCTATGGTGAGAACAAATTCTCTTAGGTTTCCTTCGCCTCAGAATACCTTTGCTTTACCTTCATTCCTAACAGTGCTTTTTCCTAAATACAGAATTTCAAGTTGACAGTTCTTTTTCCTTCAGCAAATGAAAACTGTCATGCCACTTCCTTCCCTAGTTTTTGGTTAGAAATCCACAGCCATTCAAATTGATAACCCCCATAGGTAATACACCTTTATTTTTCCGGTTGACTGCAATATTTTCTTTTGTCTTTAGTTTTCAACAGTTTAATTATGTTTGGTCTGAGCATGGAATTTCTTTGGATGTATCTTGTCTAGGGTTTTTTCAGCTTCTTGAATCTGTGTGTTTATGTGGTTTGTTAAATTTAGGAAGTTTTCAGCCATTATCTCTTGAAATACATTTTTCAGCACTGAACACTTTGTGCTTGTCCTTCTGGTGAAAAGAAGTTTTACCTTTTATTCTTCCACAGGTCCCTAAGGCTCTGTTCATTTGTTTTAAGTCTTTTTTTTTTTTCTCTTTCTTTTCTAGGTGGGATCATTTCTACTGATCTATTTTCACTTTCATGGACAATTTTATATCATCTCTACTTAGGCTTTTGAGCTCAGTCAGTGAGTTACATTTTAGTCACTGTATTTTTCAGGTCTAATATTTCCATTGGCTTCTTCTTTAAACTTCATTGCAGAGTCCTATGTTTCTATTCATTTTACAAGTGCTTGTAATTGCTTATTAGAATATTTTTAAATAATTGATTTAAAGTCTTTGTCAGATAACTTCAACATCTTTGTCACGTGAGAGTTGATGTGTCTTGACTATCTTTTCCCAAGAGAATCAAGATTTTCCTGGGTCTTCATATGCTGAGTAATTTTGAACTGGGATATTATGTTTTCAGACTCTGAGTCTTTTTAAACATCCTTTTGAAAATGTTGATGTCTTCATTTTGGCAAGAAATGGACCAGATTTGGTTCAGGCCATATGTTCCAACCCATCTTCTATAGGCTGCAGTTTCAATGTCGGTGCAGTTTTTAAAACCTTCGCAAAGCTATTCAGATCTATCCCACATGTGCACCGTCTGCATCGGGCCAGAAATCCTTCTGGTAATTCAGTTTTCAAAGTCTTGATTGTGCTGATAAAGATCAGATCCAGTCATGCATAGTTTGGGACTACATCTTTGAGTTATTGAAAAAATTAATAGGATCTCCTTCCTCCAGTTCCCCCTCATCATAATCTCTCCAATACATTTCATGTCCCCAAAGTGCCTCTTTTAGGTTCTGTGGCCAGAAGCATGGGGCCTTAGTTACTCTTCTCTGCTGCTCACTTTTGTCACTAGACCAAGAAGCAAGAGAACCAGAGGATAGAAAACATGGTAAACACACCACTGATTTGGTGGTACTTCAAATTCTGGTCTTCTTTCCAGTCGTCCTGCTGTGATCCACAGTGCAGAATCCTCTCATGGCTGTCCCATCCATTCTGTTTTATAGCCATTTTCAGTGGGGCAGAGAGGGTAGAACATATTTTTCCCCAACTTACTTGGAACTGGTTCCTATAGTTATTTATTTACTTCTTTATTTCTGCATCTTACCCACATCCATCTTTGACCTCCAGTGTTTGAACACCTTTGGTCTTGACTCATTTTCCTTCTTCACCAACCAAAGCCCAATACTCAGTCACTGTATTATTAAATTATCTGTATACCTTTTGTGCTGTAACTGCCTTGCCTAGGCCCATTCTGATTTCAAAGGACAGAATCACTGAGGTTTGGGGAGGGGGAAATGCCTGATAACTATTATCCTGTACTAATTACTTAGAGCATCAGCAAGACGAGGAAAGCAATATTTTATGATTTCCCACAAGCATGTAAGTTTCACAGAAAACTATTTTCAAGTTGAACCAAACAGTGAAAAAAGTACTACTGAAGAATTAATTATCTTCCAGTTTATCCCTACTAGAGTCACTGGTAGGCTAGGAAATGAATTTGTTACTTCTTATTATAAGTCCAAGTGCACAGAGAATTTCTGTGTGGTAGCTCCTTACTCATGGTGTTCAGGGATGACAAGGGTCCCATGCAGCCCTGGAGAATTCCCTGATAATGCTCTATCAATAATTACCCCTAACTCTGAATCCACTTCAGCTCATGGCTCTCAGAGCCAGTTGACACACCAAGGAAGCACAAATAAATAAATAAACTTCCTCTTGCCTGTCACCCTGACTCTTTATTCTTTCTTTCCCTACTTCCTACAAACGGCTCCATTCTAATAAGCCCACCACTTGAGACTACTATTTCCCACGGCATTGATTTGCTTATACTCCACTTTGTTCCTGGATGTAAAACTGCTTATTATTTCCTCAGCTTCATTTCCCTCACTGATAATCTTCATGAAAGATTAATTCACACTTACTGGAAGAGAACTGGAATGATGTCGAAGGAGTGAAATATTTCTTTGGGTCTCAAAGTGTGATCCCTACACCAGTAGCAATACATCACCTGATAACTTGTTATGAATGCAAATTTGTGGATACTACCTACACTGTCAGAAACTCTTGGAATGGGGCCCAGTAATCTGTGTTTTTACAAACTCTTAGGTGACACTGACGCATGCCAAAGTTTGGGAACCATTGCAACTGGGGAGTTAATAATTAATTGCCTCAACATGCATAATGAGGGAGAAGAGTGTTTCAGATGTGGATTGCTTGTCAAATTGTTAAGGATCTTTTGAAGTGCTTTTCCACTTTGCTTGGAGAAGAGTTATTTCTAGCACCATGATTTGTTTAGTGGGGTGTAGGACGGGAGGCAAAGAATAAATAGTGAGTGAGATGGGCTGATAATTCCAAAGGCCCATTTGTTGGCCTGGATATTAATCTCCCCAGCTACCAATAACACTTTGGCTATTAACCACAGTGGCACATTTCTAAAATAAATTCATTCATTATTCTTCCAGCATATTCTCCTTCAGTCGTCCTGGGAGCAGTTGACAAATTTTTAATGACGAGGCTTCACAAATATGGCATTATCATGCTCTCCATATATTACTTCAATAACCCACTGACCTTTTGCAGTTCTTGACATCATATAAATTTGGATTCAACCAAAGAATAGGTTCTGTTGATGTAGTAGTTATTTCAGTATTATAAATAATCTGAAAGCTGAATCATTATGTCTTGTGTTAGAAACAGAATTATATGCTGTGCTAGAATCTAGAAAAGAACAAAATTTGTCCTTGTGTACAAAGCATTCCTCCATATCACTGTAATATTCATGGGAAATAAGGAAACAGTGATTGACTAAATAAAACTTCTATTTCAAGAAAATTGTTTCCTTTACTTCAGAGAAACTTTGAGCAAGTGGAATATGTCAGGACAATACTGAAATTGATCCTGGTGATGTTGCATTGGAACTTCCATCTAAACATCATGAAAATAAAGAATATAAAGGTATATTTAGTTGTTTTGTTAATAGACTATAGTTCACTATCAATAAAAGGACTAGCCCCTGAAAAGCAACTCAAATATTCTTCTAAAAGTGTCCTCAAAGTTATCAAATAAGAGAGGAAATTATTTGAACATTAAAGAATCAGAGGACTTTTTTTTGTCATTAGCTCATAACTACATCTAGAGTCTTCCTCCCATTAGAGTTAGGAAGAGTTTTGCAACAGTGTGAATTTTTTTTCACAAAAACTATACTCACAACTCAAAGACAAGTATAATGTATTGATTTGTAGGATTCTAATTCTAAAGAAAAAAATTTTTATTTCAATTTTTGTAAGTATATTTTGAGAAAAAATTGTGTATCTGTTCATAATGTATGTTAGAATTTCAGTTTATATTTAGCAATTATTTTTTTCTAGTTCTCATTTTATGGGGAGATATGATTTATATTTAAATAAAAGCACAATTCACAAGTTAAAGCTGATTGACAAATGTATACACCCATGTACCCACCATCTTAATCAAAATATGCAGCATTTCTATGACCCCAGAAAGTTCCCTTCTCTCTTTTCCCAGTTACTGCCTTCCACCCTGAGTGAAAATCACTGTGATTTTCATTATCATATAATAGTTTTACCTGGTCTTGAACTTCATATGAATGGAATCATGCCATATGCACTCTGTGTCTAGCTTCTTTCATTCTGCATGTTTTTGAGATTCCTCCATGTTCTTGCATATATCAGTAGTGGGTTCATTTTATGGCTAAGTAGTAATCCATTTCTATGATGTCTAATAATTTTGAACATCTTCTGCATACTTATTGGCTTCCATGTATCTGCTATGATGAAGTATTGATGCAAATATGTTTCCCATATCTTTATTGGGTTAAGTGCCTTATTATTGAATTGTGTTCTTTATATATTTTGGATACAAGTCCTTTATCAGACATGTGTTTTGAGGTAGGTTTTCTCAAAGTCTGTGGCTCATGTTTATTTTCTTAAGCACTTTTTAAAACAGGTTTACAACAACAAAGATTTATTTATTTATTTATTTATTTATTTATTTATTTATTTATTTATTATTTATTTTCAGTTCTTTGGCTTGGCAGTCTTGCTGGGTTTCCTGCTGATCTTGCCTGGGATCATTCAGATAGCTACAGATATCTTATGGCTTAACTGGAACTGGAAGGCGCAAAATGACCTTCCTTACACACCTAGAAGCTGATGCTGGCTATTGTTGTGTACGCCTCTTCCTTGAGGAAGTCTCTCTCATCTTCTAGTCAGCTAGAATGGACTTCTCCACAACATGGAGGCCTCAAGATCCTAAGAGAGTGAAAGCAGGGGCTGTGATGCCTTCAGTCCCAGTATCACAAGAACGGTAACATCACTTGTGCTGCATTCCATATTTTTACTCTTTCTGTTGTTCTTTCTTTATTCCTGATATTCCAAGTTTTCTTTGGTATCATTTCCCTTTGGCCTGATGAACTTCTTTTAACAATATACATACATACATACATATATATATACATATATATATATATTTGAAAGCAGGTTTACTGGAAACAAAATTTTTCATTTTCCTTCATCTGAGAATGTCTTGATTTTACCTATATTCTTGAAGGATATTTTTGCTGGACATAGAATTCGAGAAAAATTGTTCTTTCCTTTCAGCACTTTTAAAATATTGTGCCACTTCTTTTTGGGTTCTGTGGTTTCAAATGAGAGATCTACTTTTCTTTCTGGTTGGTAATGCAACATACTCTCTGACTGTTTTCAAGAATATTCCTTTGTCTTCAGTTTTTTGAAGTTTATTTCTGATGTGTCTTGATGTGGACTTTTTTGGGGGTTCACTCAGCTTCTTGAATCTGCAAATGTATGTCTTTTGCCAGCTGGGGATGTTTTTAGCCATTATTTCTTTGAAAACTGTTTAAGCCACATGTCCTTCTCTTCTACATTCAGTACTCTGCTGATACAAATGTTAGATGTTTTGTTATTTCCCTACAGGTCCCTGAGATGATGCTCATTTCTGTGCAGTCTATTTTCTATTGTTCATATTGGGTTATTTGTACTGTTCTATCTTTGTGTTCACTTATTCTTTCCCCTGTGATATTAATTTTGCTCTTTGGCCTCTCTAGTGAGTTTTTTAAATTGGTTATTGTATTTTTCAGTTCTATAATATCCATTTGATTTTTTATATCTTCCATTTCTTTGCTGATATTTTCTATGATGAATTAGAAAATCACTATTTGTAATACTTGATTCAGGAAAGATCATCAGGGGATCCTAAAATTAATGGATCAATGTTTGAGGAGACAGATGTTTGTACATAGTCTCAAAGTACTGCCCCACAAAACACTTAATGATTATAGTATGTCCACCCCTGCTCCACTTATATACATATTCTTTCATTTCAGTAATGTTTTGTAGTTTTCTATATAAGGGTCCCATGTGCTTTAATAGATTTATCTGTACGTATTTGATGTTTTTTGATGGGACTCTAAATAAATGGTATTATTTACATTTTTTACTTCATACATTTTTGCTAGCATACAGAAATACAATAAACTTTTGTATGTTCAGTATCTGGCAACTTTGGTAAATTCACTCTTGGATTTTATTTATATACAATCATGTAATCCACCATGTTGGGAGTTTTATTTATTTATTTCCAATTTTATATCTTTTTCTTTTCTTGACTTATTACAGTGACTAGAACCTTCAGTACAACGTTGAGTGGAAGTATAATAGCAGACATACTTGTTTCAGTCCTGATCTCAGTGGGAAAATTTCAATGTTACATCATTATATCTGATGCTTCCTACAGATTTTTGTTGTTGCTATTATTATTTTTCAGTTTAAGGAAATTCAATTTTGTTTCCATTTTCCTAAGAGTTGTTTTTAATTAATGAATAGGTGCTAAATTTTATGATTTTTCCCCCGAATTTAAAAGTCATATGGTTTCCTGCTCTTCTTTCTTCATATAGAAATTTTGAATATTAAATCCATCCTCCATTCTTGGTATAAAGCTAACTTGTATTAACATTGTAAAATATGCTAGCCTTGATGTGCTAATATTTTGCTGAGGCTTCTTGCATTTATATTTATTGGACAGATTAGTCCATGATTTCACTTTTTCTGTAATGTCCTTGTCAAGTCTATCTTTAAAACTATGTTGAGACTTTCTTTATGGTTTAGCAGATGATCAAATTTGGTAATGTTCCATGTACATTGGAGAATAATATTACTCTATGTTTACCAGATACAGTGTTTTAAGTGTAAGTGTTTAAACATGTGGTTTAAATCTTCCATGTCATTACTGACATGGATTTTTTTTGTTTGTTCTACCAGTAACTGAAAGAGATGTTTTAAAAATCTCCATCCATGATTTTGGATTTAATTTTAGCTTTGTCAGATGTTGCTTCATATATTTTAGGTAAATTTAGACTATTATGTCTTCCTCTTAAATTAATACTTTTATTATTATAAATGTATTTTATACATAAGTTTGTATATATACAAATCTGTACATCTTTACCTCTCATGATAGTTTTTATCTTAAAGCCTACTTTGTCTAATACTCACAGAGCTACCTCACCGTCCTTTGGGTTTGTATGGTATATGTTTAACTCTTATTTCTCTATCCTTTTACTTACAAACTTTCTATGTTCTTATACATCCAGTGTGTCTCACTTGGGCAGCATATAGTTCAATCTTCTTAATTTTTAAATTTAATCTGACAATCTTCTCTTAAATTGGGTGTTTAGCCTATTTTCATTAATTTCTTACTATAAATCTGGGTTAATCCCTACCATCTTATTAGTTGTTTCCTACTTTTCTTTTTTTCTCTTTTGTTCTCCTTTTAAAAAAATTATTTTTGTCTTGGGATTCCTCGGTGGCTGAGATGGTTGTATGCCTTCAGCTCAGGTCATGATCCCAGCATCCTGGGATCGAGTCCCGCATCAGTCTTCCCACTCAGTGGGGAGCCTGCTTCTTCCTCTGCCTACTGCTCCCCCTGCTTGTGCCCTCTCTCTCTCTGACAAATAAATAAACAAAAGATTTTCTAAGAAAATTATCGTCTTGAGTGAGTTAAGATGGCAGAGGAGTAGGGGACCCTAAGTTCTTCTGGTCCCTGGAATTAGGCTAGATAGTTATCAAATCATTCTGAACACCTGTGAAATCAATCAGAGATCTGAGAAAAGAAATGCTGCAATTCTACAATAGAAAAGCGACCACTTTTTGGAAGGTAGGAGGTACAGAGGCATGAATCAGAGGCAATTTATCAGAGGATACAGGAAGGTAGGGAGCCAGCTTAAGGAGGCTGCCACAAAGTATCATAAGCAGTGGAACACAAAATTGAAAATTTTAGGAGTCTGCTATGGTGGGGGACATCTCTGACTTAAAGGTGCTCAGGTGGTGAATCAGGACAGAATCCCAGGAGGGACAGCGTGGACTCAAAATCCCCAGGGTCATAAAGAAAATGGGTGTGCCTAGTGCAGCAGAGTGGGGAAGTTGGCTGGAAACAGAGTCTTAGCACTGGCTTTCTTTTTTTTTCTTTACATTTTTTGTTTGTTTTTTAATTTTTTATTGTTATGTTAATCACCATACATTAAGTCATTAGTTTTTAATGTAGTGTTCCATGATTCATTGTTTGTGCATAATACCCAGTGCTCCACGCAGAACGTGCCCTCCCTAATACCCATCACCATGCTAACCAATCCACCCACCCCCCTCCCCTCTAGAACCCTCAGCTTGTTTTTCAGAGTCCATC